>NW_028250963.1:0-54877 GCF_964263255.1 Lissotriton vulgaris
CACTTGTTTTCCCCAATTGGAAATTCCAGTATCTCTGTAAGTTCCTAGTAAATGGCACCTCTGGGACCTAGGGCCTGAGGTGATAAAGAGGGTCCCTAAGGGCTCCAGCACGAATTGTGCCACCCTAAGAGACGGCGGAAGCCGGGACTGCTTGTGCGAGTGAGCAGCAGAATTGCTTTTTAAAAGAATTGCTTTTTAAAAAGTGTAATTGTATACTTGTGCTTTATATTTTAAATTGACCCATCGTTCACTCTGGGCATCTATTTTTAACTTACTTCTGTTCCTGCTCCACTGATCCTGCTCTCCCCATTGCAGCCGATTAGGCGCTGCCGGGGTCCAGAGCGGAAGCCACCATCTTAGGTGAGGAGCAGGCGAGCGGCACAGTGCTCGGCCACTCCCACCTCTATGTCCATAAAATGAACACCCCACCCAGGAAGCGCAGCGGGCGCGTCTACGGCGCGCCGAAGACGCGCCAAAGACAAGCCCTTCTGCGCCCGTCCGCGACCAGCCGGGACTAGGGGCAGATCATGCCGCCCGTCCTGTCCACTATTCCAGGGAAGATCTTATGGAATACAATAATAATGGTCAGAGCCACTTGCTGATGGAGACACTCAGTCGGATCAGCAGGAATGGCATTCTGACCAAGGGATGTTCTCTGATAGCCCCTGTAAATAATCAGGTACATTCTGAGCCACATCCCCACTCACTTACATTCTATTATCTAAATACCCGTTCCCTGGTGAAACACCAGATGGATATTTTCCTTCTGCTGGACATGGAGAAACCGGACATCCTCCTACTCACTGAAACGTGGCTGACTCCTGATTCCGCCCCCGATATAATAGCAGCTCTTCCACCTAATTACTATATTATTCATGCAGATCGTGCCTTGGGGAAATGGGGTGGAGGAGTCGCGGCAATTATCCGCTCAAACCTGGATGCTACCACTCTGACCTGCCTCACGTTAGTAAACACAGACAATCTAGTGTTAAAAATTGCCTTTTCCCACATGACGATAGCATGTGTCCTTTTGTACAGACCCCCTAACTCGATGCCATCATTCCCTATGGCACTGAGCGACCAAGTTGCTAATTTAGCACTTGACCATGCCAAGATTTTTCTAGTAGGTGACCTAAACTATTGGTTTAAAGATTCCATGGAAAGCCCTCAATCGGCCGAACTGACTGATCTTATGTCCAATTTACCGCAAGGGTCATATCTTAGACCAGGTGTGGACCAACACCACCTGTGTAACAACTCCGACAATCCTGCCATGTCTTTGGTCAGACCACCTAATTCTCAAATTCAAATTATGTTTCGCCCCCGCTAGGACTACCACGCCGGCTACAGGCGGCCTAGCCAGGAATTGGAATGCTATGGATAAAACTGCATTCCTACAGTCACTAGCCAACACCACTCCCCCCCCCCCCCCCCCCCCCCCCTTCATAGTGATATCAACTCTTCGGTATCCACTCTCAAAGGCTGGCTACTAGCTGCTAGTGATCTTCACGCCCCTAACAAAAAAGTCAGATTGGCACGGCGAGCTGATGCCCATAGATGGTTCTCCCCTGACTTAAAATCCAGGAAATCGGCTTTGCGGCAGTTGGAACGCCAATGGCGTCGCAAATATGACCCTGAGTTAAAAATCAAATACACAAGGGCCAGAAAGGAGTATATGAATGCCATCTCTGCTGCAAAGGCGGCTTCTTTTTCTTCCCGAATCCTTAAATCTTCAAATAGATCTAAGGATCTTTTTTCTATCCTTAACGAACTGACGAACCTGGACAATGTCCGCCCCAAGATAACTCCCACCCAGTCTCTCTGTGACTCACTTAATACCTACTTCAGTGAGAAAATAGTAGACATTAAAGCTAGCATCCCCCAGCCTGCGATCCCAATTACTACCGGTATGGCAATCAAGAAGAGCCCTGGCACTCTTAGTAGTTTCCCACCCATAACCCAGGATCTTTTTCTGGAACTACTAACAAGAGTTAAATCCGGTGCCCCCTCGGACAGCTGCCCCCCCACATCCTGAAAGAGTGTCTCTCCGTCCGTTCGGCCCCTGCTCTTACACTCTTGAATGACTCCCTGACTTCCGGCCTAGTTCCTCTAGCGTTTAAGGAAGCCATGGTCATACCACTCCTAAAAAAACCCGGGGCTAATCCAGCTTGTAAGGCTAACTACCGGCCCATCTCCTTATTGCCCTATCTGGCAGAAGTCCTGGAGGCCCACGTAGCTAAATGTCTCTCTACCTTCCTTGAGGAGTCTTGCTGCTTTGACCCCCACCAGGCAGGATTCCGGCCAGCACATTCAACAGAGGCAGTGGTAACCACAGTCCTGGATACGCTGCGGGACTGCGCTGATAGACGTTCCCCTCAGGCTCTGGTGCTCCTGGACCTGTCGGCCGTGTTCGACATGGTCGTTCACAACATCTTGATCGACCGTGTTGGACAGGCCGGCATACGGGACACAGAGGCCTGCTGGCTGAGGTCCTTCTTGGAGAACCGCACTCAAGCAGAACGCCTTGGAGATCTAGCTGGTGGCAAACAGTCCATCACATGTGGAGTGCCACAGGGCTCCTCCCTGTCACCCCACCTGTTCAATCTATACATCCTCCCTTTGATTCAGACCCTTAGAGACGAGCAGGTGAAGGTTTTCAACTATGCAGATGATTTGCAGCTGCTCTTCACAATCGACGACTCTGAAAACTCCGTCTTGCACTTCCAATCAACCATGAGGTTCATCAAAGCATGGATGGACCAAAACTAGCTGGAACTGAACCCGGTGAAAACCGAGTTGGTCCTTACTGGGGAAGCGCCAAGCACTGGGGCCCCCACTACTGGCCATCGGATTTAGGTCAAGCCCCGACCCCTTCACCATCGGCTAAAACACTTGGGGTCACCGTGGACTGTGATCTTTCATTAAAAGCACAAGTGGGCCAGGTGGTCTCCAAATGCTTTTTCCAGTTAAAAAAAATTGGGAAGGTCCGGAGCCTACTCACCTTGGAGGCAATTACCCAGGTCGTGATCGCCACCGTTCTGTCCTATATGGACTACGCGAATTCCATTTATCTGGGTCTCCCCCTCTACCTGTCTAAACGTCTCCAGATGGTACAGAACTATGCCACTAGGCTGATTTTGAAACAACCGAGGTGGCATGCAGCCACTCCCCTACTCATGCAACTTCATTGGCTTCCTGTCACCCAACGCTGTGCCTTTAAAACAGGATGTATGATTTTCAAATCCTTGTACTGCAAAAGTCCCAAATTCATTGACCAACTAATAACTAAGTACGTACCATCTCGCCACCTCCGCTCATCCCACCAGGGCCTCCTCCAGACGCTCCCTTTCAAACTCAAGCGCTCTGGAGGTCGCAGGTTTGCAACACTTGCCCCCTGTTTGTGGAACACCTTCCTTCTTGAGATCCGGACCTGCCAAGACCTCTTCTCATTTCGGAAAGCCTTGAAGACCTGGCTCTACAGACAAGCATTTCAATAACTCTGCACCCCTCATCCACGTTTATGTTACTGTTGATCTCAGCACCAAGAAACCAATTGGTGATAGTGCGCTTAACAAATGCTTTATTAACATACCATAACATAACATAAGAGACGGTCCCATACAACTCTAACGGTGTTTCCAAAACTACCTTTCCAAGGTGGAGGCTGCAGTACTTGGAGGTGGAGGGGCTCAGTGCCGTTGTTTTTTGTGGGAGCTGTTCACGCTATGACCGGAGAGGGTTATTTATTTTAGTTAATGGTCGTAGGCACTGCACTGTGAAGCTAACAAGACGAGCAATGCATAGGAGAAGGGCTGAGTAAGGGCTTATGAACAAAAGGGTATTGGGTTGGGTATGAACTGGGGCTGGCAGAGCGGAGGGAGCCCGGACTAAAATAGAAGGATGTGCAGGGATTTAGGAACGAGATGTGAGTTTTATGACTGGGAACAGTTTACAGACAAGTTTGTAGCAGCTACAGGGTAGAAACCATAAGGGGGGGGGGGAGTGTGCTAAAGAAATGGGTTTGCCAGGAAGGACGCAAGGTGACATGTTTGAAAGTCAAGTGCGTGATATGAAAGAAGGCGGGCGGTTCGTTTTTTTAGGTCTCGCCCTGGAACAGGGACAGAGACTCTATAGCTGGCGGATGCCGGGGAATGAGGGACAAGAAACTGGCACGATTTTTAGCATTCGGATTTGGCTGCGCGAACGCGCACGTTCCGTCCTGCGCCGCCCTCCCAGCCTACCGCGCATGCATGCACACAGACACAGACACACACACACACACACGTCGCAGACAGACACTCGCTCACACACACACCCCCTCCCCCACAGTCACACACACGCACTCCAAGACACATACACACACGCACGCACGCACACACATACACACACATACACAGCCCCCCCCCCCCCGCGCCTACATGCTCCTCTCCCTCCGCCCGCACGCCGCTCAGCAACGCACTCACCGGCTTCCTCTCCTCAGCTGCAAGGCCCGGCAGCAGGACTCTTCTTCCCTCCTTCGGCACCGGGGCGCAGGGTAGGCTCCTGCCTGCTCCGGTGCTCCCTGCTCCCAACACGGCTCCAATCGCGGCTCTTCCGTGGGAGGCGGGGTAGGCTCCCGCCCTCCTACTTCCTGTTTCCGGGTGTCGCGCCGGCCTGCCTGACTTCCTGGTCGCAGGCCGGCAGAGTAACGAGGATGTTTTGCGGTATGTATTTATTTATTTAATTATGCATTTTTATATAGCGCAGACTTTACCCGAAGGCGGTATTTATTTATTTATGTATTTATGCATTTTTATATAGCGCGGACTTTACCCGAAGGCGGTATTTCTTTATTCATGTATTTATGCATTTTTATATAGCGCGGACTTTACCCGAAGGCGGTAATGCTTGTTTACCAGGTGTGATGAAAAATACTCTTAATGAAACGTGTTTCCCTATCAGGAGTTCCTTATGCGGACCGGAAGGGAGCTCAGTCCCAGGTAATATCAAAATTATGATTTCTTTCCTCAACCTGCCAGGGACAATTTCTTTAAAATCGGTTACAAGGATTATGCCTCAGCAGGATCGCTATCAGTTATACTGACATTTAACTCTCTTAATAAGTGTGCAAAGATGGGAGCATCTAAATCAATTAAAATCATACATGCCAACATTTGCAGTGCAGAAAGAGGGAGATAAAAACATTATTGGGGGATATGTTTTTCTTCACTGACTTGCATTGAAGTAGGGACAAATTTAGGTGGTCGGCAGCTAAATTAAAGCAGCTTCAAAAATCAGGAATCTCCCGTATGAATTGGGTTTGTTGGCATGTATGGGAAATGGAACTACCACCGTAGGCAGCTGTGGTGAATGAGGGACGCCGTACTATCAGAGGATTCTTGCAATCTACATGTCTACAACACTATAAAGAATACATCTTTATTGTTGTAGGAAAAAGAACATTATAGCAGACAACATTTGAAAACGTCTCTTAAAAGTAGAATCATTATGAATTGAACGAACTGCAAACCAGCCACAACAAAAGAGTACATTTTATTTACAATAAAAAAAACAATACTTGTTACTATACAAACAGTAGTATACAAAATGTAATACTTGTTTTTGAGAAATGTAAAAAAAATGACTCGGTTGTTCAGGACTGATACATTAAGAATACTAATTAGCTATGTGGCATTAAAAAACATGTGTGCAAGCAAACCTGGTAAAATAACAGATATTGGCTAAGTAGTGGGCACCATCGAATCTGAAATGAAATGACCTTTTAAAGAAAGATGAGAGATTTAAAGAACGCTGCTCCACTAATCTCATTCACAAAACTCTTGCTGATCATTATAAACGTGACCAAATAATATGCATCATTAACATTTTGCTTACCCAAGTATAAATTTGCCACTGCTCTTTACCTGCTTTACTTATGGTCTAATAATGTTACACTTGCCAAACAGTAGAATCTGGCCTTATACCCTAATTTTAGTTATTACAATGAGTGCTGTAAATGTTCCTACTCACAGTAACACTGATGTATTCTTTTCACCTTTTCATTTGTAACTATACTCACTTGATCAATTCACTCAAATAAGAAACCAAATTCTTTATAGGCACAACATACAAGGAACTTGTTAACTCAGACCTAACAGATAACTCTAACCTAATGAAAGATGTGCCCTTTCTCAAAAGTTTTTCGGTTGAATTTAGGTGCTTCGCAAATGTGTCCTTGGGTGGTTGACTCCTGGACTGATATGGAGGTGATGACTGTATGGATGAGCTTACAATAGTGGGGTGTTAACAAATCACTGTCCAGATCCTTCACCTTGCATAGGGGTACGAGGCAGGGGAACCCACTGTCACCAATGATAATTGCGCTTGTGCTCGGGCCTGGTCGATTTGGGTGCATCAAGACCTACTATTAAGGGTTTTAGTGGGAGGGCGATTGGGAAGAACGCATCTCCCTCTACGTTGATGATATACTGCTTTTAGCCACATAACTCCACCACACGGTCGACAGAATACTACAGGTCTTCCAGCTTTTCGGTGACTATTCCTGTTACCAGATCAACTTGGATAAGTCCCTTATGTTTCCCCTTACGGGAGGCACCCATATCCTGTCATCGAGGTGCATAGCCCCAATAGTTCATGATGGTTTCCAATACCTAGGCATCAATGTCACACAGGGCGATGGGCAAATCTCTGAGGAATTTTTTCCCTCAATTGCATGTCTGAAGAGTGATGTTACACACTGGCAGTCGCTCCCGGTGTCCTTAATGGGCAGGGCTGTCCTGTTCAAGATGTGACTCTTCCCCGCCTACTCTATGTTTTCCAGAACGCCACATACAAAATACCTTCTGATTTCTTCAAGAAAGTTGACTGTGAACTGCAACAACTTTTGTGGGATTGGGGTAGTTCTAGAATTGCGCTCTGCAAGCTCCTAGATGGATATATGAGGGGGGCTTTTAGATCCAGATATACAGAAGTACTACTGGGCCTCCCAACTGATTACAATCAACAACTGGGTATTTGGGGACAATGTGGGTTCGGCATACTGCATGGATCGTGAAGCCATGGGCAGCTGGAGTTACCCATCGCTACTCTATAGGAGTGGACAAAAAGGAGCATGCCCGACTCACACTCAGATAATGGTGATGGCATGGCAAGACGCCACTAGATTCCTGGGTTGGGAGGGCAGACTGACAAATAAGACTCCACTGTGGGACAGTGACGTACCGAGGAATTGAGGGCCTGAAAGGGTTCTCTAAATGGGCAATACTAGTGTTGAGCATCTGGGTGATGTGTGGAGAGGGCATGCTATTGTTACCTTTGAGGGAATGAGTATGAGCTGGTAGTGAGAGAGTTTTAGAGACCAGAAGTTGGGGCATGCACTGCAGCACCACTGGTGGGTGAACAATTGGCACACCACTAGAGAATCGCTTACTCTTGGATCCCATGCCAGATAAAGCCATCTCTCTGACCTATAGGAAGTTAATGAACAACACCCCTGACCCTCTGAAAGAGCTATGGGATCATGGGAGGGGGGCATTAGCATTATTGAGAATGACGACTGGGTGGAGGCAATACAGAGCCCCAATGAGGTTGGCATATGGGCCAGTTTCTGTTTAATCCAGTTGTGGGTACTGTATAGATCGTATTACTTTAGATAATTCCTGCACTGAATGGGAAGATTTGACATGGCCCTTTGTGCTAGGGGATGCGGTATGGTGGGCTCTTTCTTCCACATATTGTGGGAATGTCCTGAAATCCAGCAATACTGGAGGGGGGTTGGACAAGTTATGGCCACAGGACTCTCAGTACCATTGGAAGCTAGGTGGCTACTTCTGAACATAATGGGTGAGGAAGTGTGGCCCAAATTTTAGAGGCTGTGGCTGGCGCTTCCTTGTCGCTAGAGTAGCTAAGCGGAATATAGGGCTGGTTTGGGGAGCGGGTGGACCTCCACATGTAACTGATTGGGAACTTGATGTGGACTTGTGTCATAGAGCAGAGCAGGTGGTGTATCAGAGTTGGGCTGCCAAAGGAAATGGGAGAACATTTGTGACAATTGACATCTCTATAGAGGATAAGAGGTAGTATCCGCTATATATGGGTATAAGTGGGGTTGATTCAATTTTGGAAAAGTGGTGTCACTGTACACGTGCATTGGAATTTTTTCGTATCATCCTTGTGGACACTGTTGAGACGAGTATCTTTGCAATATTGTTTGTGCAAATGTGCTTTGCAGCCTGTTTGTTGTACAATGAGCTACTATTTAATAAAAAGAAAAATAATAAAAAACAGTACGGTGCAGGCTGTCTGCTTAGATTGTTCACCCTCAGACTCTGCACAACAGCAGCGCGGGACCCAGACAAGAGATGCACTGGAGAAACAGAATCAAACTGGGCACAGACAAAGGCAGCAACAGATGTCACAGTGGTGTCATTTTCAAAATCAATATATCAGTACAATATCCTAGCAGTGTATGTTTAGGAACAAGAGGTTCTTACATTTGTCTGGAGTGGACTTTAAGGGTGGCCTCATTTTTCACTGGTCATTGAGGAACTCTTTACCATGGCAAGCTTCCAAAGTCTCTTTATATACGTCTTGACTTTTCTTATTAAAATTAAAGAAGAATTCTCCTCGAGTCTGCCATATGGGATCGCTCTTACCCTGCATCAGCAAGAGACCGTTCTATTGCGCTGTGCCTTTGTTTACTGGTGGATCTGTGAAACCTGCAGGCTACGTATGATTGGTCCCAGAAGAGAGATCGGAAGGGGTGCTAATGAAAGAGTAAGTGTGGCTGAGAAAGAAACAAGTGAGGACAACATCATAATAGGCAAATGGAAGACACATTTCAAACCGAGGTACTGAGCTAACATATTAAACTGTAAACAGCTGTAATTTTTGTGAAAATAGTTTTTTGAGATCTTCAGCTCATCGCCTCATGTATCCAGAAACTTGGTTTTCTTCTTCAGCATCATCACTGTCATCTGTGTCCAGTGCATCATTAGAAAAACAATCCTCAAGAGCCTGAGATAATTCAGCCATTTGTACACCTAAGTTGTCTGCTAAAAAGTCAAAAGCAAGTAGAGGTGCACTAGAATCCTGTGAACTTGCAGAAGACTCCTGGTCATCTTGAGAAGATGCTTGACTAGCCAAATTGTCCTTGGTTGGCTTCCCTGAAGTCCCTAGTAACACAGAAGCTAAATTGACATTGAAATTGTCACTGTTGTCCAACCGTGCAAAGGAACATTCCCCGCTCATTAAAGGAGTCGAGAGTTTGCTTGTTCCGCTCTCATCCTTGGCCGTGGATGGAAGCCCTTCAGATTCTGCCGCTTCAGTACATGGAGTTTCCTGGCTGCTCATATCAACAACTGAGGAGCCTGTGAATGTGTGTGATGTGGTAATGTCTGAAGTGCTGGTATCATTAGGAAGAGTGTTTATATCAATTCGACATGCATAAACTTCATGTACATCTTCTCCATCACTTTCATCTTCATCGATGCTGCATTCTAAGACTTTTTTCTTTTTTGCTATCAATTGAATCTCCACAGGACACACTTGCTCAGGTAACAATTTGAAACATACGTTTTCTTTCTTGGAAATCTTTGTCTAAGGAAGAGAAAAGCATAGGATTAATAAAAACACAATTTACAAATAACAGGCACACACAGGAGCATATTATGTTTGTGACTCTATAGAGAACAGTAAGTGGACAATTCACCTCGCGACACACTTTATACACAAGTGTGCTACGCAACAATATCGTTCTTTCTGTTGTTTAGCCCCCTCCCCATTTCTTCTGCATACCTGTCTTTTATCAGTTTGCCACTCTTTCACGGTGCCAAAGAAAAGAGAAGGCTTTCATGGGAGGACCGGGATGCGAGTACAGATGTTTGTGGTCCATTTCTTTCAGTTTTTTTGTTTTTCTTGGGGTACCCTTGTTCACTTGCATTTGTTTCTCTTAACAGCGGTGGCATCCATATCCCTGTATTCTGTCCCCGCCAGCCCATGGCATTTTGCTTCCTGCATCAGCCATGCCCTTTACTTACATGGAGCAGTGCTTTTAGTGAGAATGGTGCCATTTAGGTTCTGTCTCCAATCGTAAATATGGAAAGAACCGACCTGAATTAATAGGTATAACACCAACTGTTACTGTGCCTTTAGACTAAACTTTAGCAATCATGGCGCGATGAAATGTGTGATTACATTAAGGAAGATGAATACTTTGAGAACGAATTTCAGCCCAAATGATACTAAAAGGTACCAAAAAAAACCCAGATCTTATTTAGGAGTTTAGCCCCACTAGGTAAAGGTTTTTTTCTCCAAATGCGGCTAGTGCATTTGCTACACAGTGCATGTAGCCAGGGTCCGTCATTTACAAAAATATAAGCAAATATGGTATTACCTATTTTATAAACTGCAACAAAGAATTTCATGACTACATTGTTAATTGTGCTTCTTATAACTAGTAACTAGAGAATTGCTCCACTCAAATGTGTTTAATGGAGCAAAAAATTACCAATCGGAGTTTAGATTGCAAGTATTTGATGGTGCATCATTTTGTCGAGACATTGAAGCCTATCAAACTGCAGGGAACACATAATGTCAAGGCAAAAAGGAGGAGGGAACTGAGAATTAAAGTTATGTGAAAAAACAAATCTACTGGAATTATGATCTACATACTGAAAATATTATTCTCAATAGGGATCAAGACTTTTTTGCAGTCTTTCACATCTCACCAACAGATGTAGCAATATAGGAAAAGTTAATACAACCTTATATTATACTTGATGAATGCGAACATAGTTTAAAATCCAAATTTCATCTCAAACTTGTTACGTGTCAAAATGGCTTTGGTAAGTTTATTGTTTCAATTCAACAACACAAACGCACGCGCACACACACACGACCTAGTCTTTATGTTGTTCTCCATATTTCAAAACAACTCCCATCAACATTTAACCAACTGCCCTAGGTTTATGAACATTTTGACCTACAGAGTAGATTTCTCTTTATACTAGGCGGGGATCTCCAGAGTGACACCAGAGATCTCCGGACTCTGCGGAGAACTCCGCATGCCAGTTATCTTACAGTGTGTGCATGTAAGCCTGCCTAAAGAGACTGTCGAGTAAAAACAAAGTTTTATACAATCAGGATTGCGTGGGGAATTAAGGGCACAGACACCCTATCGGGAGCCAGGCACCTCCCAGACCAGTAAGTACAATGAAATTTTAATCGTAGAGGTGCCTGGCTCACGATAGGGTGGTCGCCATTATAGTTTGGGACCACCAAGTAGACTTTCTTAATTTTATGTGTTTGGTTCTCAATTTTAATTTTGTTTAGCCTTTCATTTACTAGTAGTAGCACTCCACAGGTGAGCCTCTGGGTACTACAGGAGTTACTGGGCCCCAGTTAGAAACCCAATTTAGTTTACCCATTTACTTTTTCTTTTTGCGATCCGGCGGCGAGGCTGGGCACGCCCCCCTCCCTTAAAGGCGCGCCAATGGCACGAACATCTGCACCCATCCACGCCTGGAACGGGCCCAGGGCCAGGAACCCTTGATCTTTCTCAGGAGAAAAAGAGGCCTGCATCAGATATTCAGGTAAGGCACTCTATGCCCCTCATTTCCCATGCAACCTTGATTGTATAAAACTTTGTTTTTACCAGACAGTCCTTTCAGGCAGGCTTTCATGCCTGCACTGCAAGATAACTGTTCTAAGACCTCCGCCCATTGTATCTCCTTCCAATAGACTTCTCCGCCTTAGTAAAAAACGTTAAAGATCACCCTTATTAATGCACGATCCTTACCGAAACATAAATATGATATAGCACATTTTATAGACAATGCTAAACTTGGTGTTCTCTTCATTACGGAAACGTGGGGGGATTCGGTGACCAACTCTGATTTTGGGGTAGTAGTTCCCCCAGTTTCGAGCTGTTCAGATTGGATAGATCAAATTTTTTTTTTAAACTCTTTATTTGTGACTGCATGATTTAATTTCTTATACAACCTTTCGTTAGCTTCAGAATACAGTTTTTTTAAACTTTTCTCCCAGAACAAATCCCCATCGGCTCGGGTGGCATCGTCCGTACAAATGTAGTGTCCCAATCCAACAGGAAATCTCATTCTCCTAAGCATCACATACAAAACATGAAAAACCCTCTAGTAGAGGATCATCTGTAACTGTCACATCATATCGTGTCCTAACTGTACAGCAGTAGCCAAAGAAAAAAACAAGCCTTAAGAGTGTCACGCCCTCCCCAACTCCCTCCCTGCCACGCCGTACGTCTCCTGATACATCTACTTCAAAGGGCATCCTTTCGGGACATAGAGAGTAATCCAACTTGGGATAGTATGTGGGCACCCCACCGGCCAGACCTGTGCATTCCCGGGTTCTATTCCATATATGCTGTACCCATGAACACCCAACAATGCAATTCGCACTTACAGTTCTCCCGCCTGTGATGACACCAATGCCATTTCCTCTAGGCCAAGTAACATAAGGTCCTAGTCCTGCGCAATTGGATATTTTCGCTGTCCTTTCTCTTCCTCCCTACGCAAGGCCGCGCCCTCCGCTCAGCCCCATTTCAACAGGTCAGATCGCCACATTTCCAGATCTGGAGGCCTAGGGGATTTCCATCTCATAGTTAGAGCTCTAATCGCTAATAACAGTGATAAATCTAGGAACTTCAATTGAGCTTTATGGTGTTTGGGGCGTTTCCGGTGTCCTACCAAGCAATAGAGCGCCTCCTCTGGTAACTGCAGGGCCGTGACTGTGCGTAGTGTATGACAAATGTCCCCCCAATATCTACGTAATCGTGGACAGGCCCAGAGCATATGGAGGAGGCCAGCCTCATCCGACTTACGAGGGCAGTGGTGGGGAGAATCCGGGAACATTCTATGCAGCCGTTGGGGAGTGAGGTACGCTCTATGCAACACCATGGCCTGGATAAATTTGAACTTAGCATTCCTGGACACCTTCCTGGGGTGCTCAAGGACCATCTTCCAGGCGCCATCCGTCAGAGCCTCCCCTGTGTCCATTGTCCAGGTGTCTCTGAGTGTGTCGAGAGAGAGAGATGGCAACATGCTCCCTGATCCCAGTGTAGAGCCATCGCACTAGGTGGCCCCTCATCCCCATATAATAGAGTAGGTGTATCAATTTGTGCTGTGCAGGTTTAGTCCGCTGTGGGGCCCATGTATGCCGTATGTAGTGTGATACTGTAGCGTGTAATATGTATAACCGTGGAGGAGCTCCGGTGATTCGCAGAAAGGAGTCATGATCTAGCAACGTGTCATCCCCAAAAAAGGCTCCCACTTCGTCCACCCCCACCTCCGTCCAGGGTTGCAATCTACGTTGAGTGAGTCGTCCCTGCGGTGTTGGCATACCTAACAAAGTGACGTTGTCCGCATAAGGCACAGTCATAGATGTGTACGCCATTGTCTTCCTCCAGCACATCAGGGCTGTGTGCAATAGAGGATGGCAATCCCGGGGAATCTTGGTCTAAGGCAATAACAAGGAATGCAGCTCACCGCGTGCTAGTCAGGCTGTTGTGAAATTAATCTCGTGCAAGTTCCTACCCGCCACCCATCTTGACAACCACTGGAGCTGACTAGCGTAATAGTAACCACGCAAGTCCGGTACTCCAAGGCCCCCCAGTCTAGTGCTCAGTTTAAGTTTTCGGAGGTTGAGCTGTCGCCGTCCCGACCCCCAGATGAGAGTGGTCAGAATCGTATTCAGCGTATTAAAGATCTGTTGTGGGAGGATAACCGCTAAATTTACAAAATAGTATAAAATGCGTGGGAGCAGGACCATCTTTGAGATGGCAATTCTACCCATGACGGACAGGGGCAAGGATGTCCAGAACCCTACACTGCTGTGGAGACTATAGATAGCCCTGCGAACATTGCCTTCAATCTGGTCTTCAGGTAGTCTATAAACGTGAATACCCAGATACTTGAACGTGGTCTGGCTTCTGCTGGAATCTGGTACCTTCCAAATTGAATACGAGAAGGGTGGGGAGACTCCCTAAGATAAAAATTAACCGCCCCTTAACCGCAATTGAACGGTTAAGGGGTCTTATCCGTTCGCCTTTCCACATCACAACCCTACCAGTTAGTTCTCCATACTCACGTTCACTCAAGGCAGTGCGCCCATTCTTTCTGAATACCTAAAAACCCCACCTGTAGTGTTCTCCCTTCTTCCTGCTCTATACTTTGTTTGTTATTGTAATTTGCCTACCATTTAGTTATTCTATAATTGTGTGTGCGAGGGCTTTGTACTTATTTGCTGTTTTGTAGGTTAGAATTCTGACCCGCATTTGAACGGTTAAGGGGTCTTATCCGTTCGCCTTTCCACATCACAACCCTACCAGTTAGTTCTCCATACTCACGTTCACTCAAGACAGTGCGCCCATTCTTTCTGAATACCTAAAAACCCCACCTGTAGTGTTCTCCCTAAAATAAAAGCCTACAAATTTCTCTGGGTTAATAGCTAAGCCAGATATGGACTCAAAGAGATTAAAGACGTCGACTATGGCCGAGTGGTCCTCGCCCAGATTCTGGAAGTACAGTAAGATATCGTCAGCATATATCGATATCAGGTTGTGTGTCCCTCCAAAGGAAATACCCACCCTGTCTTCACGAGCCCAGAGGGCTATGGCTAAGGGCTCCAGCGTCAGGACAAACAAGAGTGGCGACAGAGGACAGCCCTGCCGGGTGCCTATGTGTATGGAATAACTGTCTGAGATGTACCGGCCTGTACGTGCCCTTGCCGAAGGGTCCGTATATAACAACCGTACCCATTTTAGTAGAGACTCCGGAAAACCAAAGCGTCGCAGCACCTCAAGCATAAACTTCCATGACAGGGAGTCGAATGCCTGCTGGAGGTCCAGCGCAATACAACCAGCTTGGGGGAGTTCCTGCGGAGTGGCGGTCATGAGGGCGTGGAGTTTCCACGTGTTTTGGGATGTACTCCTCCCCGGGAGGAATCCGCACTGGTCCGGGTGTATCAGGTCGGGGAGATGAGGCTGTATCCTCAGAGCGATGGCCTTGCTAAGTATGTTATACTCTGTAGACAACAGCGAGAGAGGCCTATAATTAGTCAGTTCAAGTGGATCCCTGCCGGGTTTGGGTATGGACGTAACCAGGGCCTGCATCGTCGAGGCAGGTAAGTGACCGGTCTCGTACGATATCTTATATATTTTCTCTAGGATGGGCAAAAGGGTTTCGGAGTATGTCTGGTAAAACTCCACCGGTAGCCCGTCCATGCCCGGTGTCTTACCACAATTAAGAGACCGGATAGCCACCCGGATTTCCTGTTGCGTAATGGGGCCGTCCATCTCTGTCTGCTCGTCCCGAGTCAGGGACGGAAAGGTAGGTCTTGCAAGAAGTCCATAATCCCATCCGGGTCATCCGTGGGAAAGGGAGTGTATAATGTTTGCAAGTGATCTCGGAATGCATTATTAATCGCGGACTGCGTACACACCACATCGCCTGATCTATCTCAGATCTGTGTGATTACCGGGGGTTCAGGACTATCCCGTACTAGACGGGCTAACAGGGCACCTGACCTATCCGCTTTAGTGTGTTGACGGCGCAAATACTCTTTATGGTCTATGACCCTCAGGGTTTCTAACCGTTCCGCATGTTCAATGTTCCCAGCCTGTAATTCTCTTTTCCGTCCCGGGTCTACACTAGCCTCCCTTTCCAGTGTTTTCAGGCGGTCTTCGACCTCGCAGAGCTTCCTATGAATTTCCTGTCGGGCTCCTACCAACCGACCTATAGCTCCCCGTAGAACAACTTTCATGGCGTCCCACACCACCAAATTAGATACCGCATTGTCCCAATTTTCTCGTAAATAGTTATCTAGAGTATCAGACAGGGATGCGCGAAAGGGACCATCCTCTATCAGCAATGGATTAAGCCGCCAGGTGGGCACCGGAGATGGCACCCTGCCCCAGTGAAAGTCAAGTGTCAGAGGTCTATGGTCGGAGAAAGTTTTGGCTTTGTATTCCGACGAGTTACACTTAGACAGGAGAGAGCTGGAACACAGAAACCTATCAAGTCGTGTGTGTAGGTTGTGTACCGGGGAATAATAAGAGTACTCTTTGTGGGTCGGGTTTAATGCCCGCCAAACATCCACTAGCCCCCATCCTGCAACCCAGGTCTGGAACGACTCTGCCAGTTTAGTCACTCCAGTCATCTGAAGAGGTGGGTGCGATCTATCTAGGTCTACGTCTATCACCATGTTCCAGTCCCCGCCCAGGATCCAGGGAATAACCACCCATTCTGCCAAAGCTCGTCCCAACCTGTGCAGAAATGCATCCTGATCAAAATTCGGGGCGTAATTGCTGCTGAGAACCAGTAACGTACTATCCAGTGTGCCTTTCACCAGGATACATCTCCCCTGGTCATCAACCTTCCTCTCCAGTTCTAAAAAAGGTGTCCCATGCCGCTCCCAGATGGTAGCCCCCCCTGGAAAAGGCTGAGTAAGAAGTTGAGTATACGGTACCCCTCCATCTCTTTCTCAAAGTCTGAATGTCAGACACTGTTAGGTGAGATTCCTGTATGAATGTTATCTGAGCCTGGTGACGCAATAAGAATGCGTGGATCCTGTGTCTCTTTTGTATTGCCCCTAGCCCACGCACATTCCAGGTAGCCAATGTATACTTCCCTATCGTATCGTCCATAGTCATTCTCAGGTGGAGCGCGAATTGTTACCATTCTCTTCCCAACATACAGTATCAGAAACAGCCAGGAGACGTACCTCTTCCCACCCAAAAAACAAAACTAACTTGGCGCAGCTTATGAACATCACTGAGCCGAATAAGGGAGACCTTAGTACATTCGCCGCCACCGCCGAGAGTCAGAAACCCTTACCTGACAAAGAGGGAGAGCCAGAGGACGCTGGTTACATCGCCGCCACCGCCGCCAAGAGTCAGGAAACAACGGACTCCGCGCCGCCGCTCCGGGAGACTGCAAATCCCGGCTGGCACCGCGGCGGCGCGTCGGAGTGACGCGGCAGCGCCCTGAGAGCGCCAACGAACAGGGATAAAGGCGGAGCACCCCGGCAGAGCGGGGGAGACCTTAGTACATTCGCCGCCACCGCCGAGAGTCAGAAACCCTTACCTGACAAAGAGGGAGAGCCAGAGGACGCTGGTTACATCGCCGCCACCGCCGCCAAGAGTCAGGAAACAACGGACTCCGCGCCACCGCTCCGGGAGACTGCAAATCCCGGCTGGCACCGCGGCGGCGCGTCGGAGTGACGCGGCAGCGCCCTGAGAGCGCCAACGAACAGGGATAAAGGCGGAGCACCCCGGCAGAGCGGGGGAGACCTTAGTACATTCGCCGCCACCGCCGAGAGTCAGAAACCCTTACCTGACAAAGAGGGAGAGCCAGAGGACGCTGGTTACATCGCCGCCACCGCCGCCAAGAGTCAGGAAACAACGGACTCCGCGCCGCCGCTCCGGGAGACTGCAAATCCCGGCTGGCACCGCGGCGGCGCGTCGGAGTGACGCGGCAGCGCCCTGAGAGCGCCAACAAACAGGGATAAAGGCGGAACACCCCCGCGTCGCGGGACGCGAGCGGGACGCCCGGGGCTAAGCCCGGGCAAAGGGCGGGCCCTCTGTGGCCCTCCGGGGACCGAGGAGCCGGGCCGGGGCCATACCCTTAACGTCTCTCTATCCATCATTCGAGCAGCTTCTTGCTATGTGAGTGAGACCCTGTTATTTTACTTTTATACTTCTCGTATTAAGCTAGCATCTAATCAACAGTCACTATGACTACTAAAGTGGTTACTATGGACAATTTCCTTATAAAGAAGGTAGCGCAAATTAACAGTAACAGGAGGGCTTCACTGGGTCTGGAACACTCACCTTCTATTATTATTGCACCAGAACCCCCAGTAACTGTTCTTGATAATCCTGTGGCTAAGGAACATTCGGTCCCTGCAGGCAAAGTAACCATTGTAACAGCCATGGTCCATGCAGGCCAGCATGATGAAATTCCTTGTGCACCTGTTCCCACAGTATTACCCATATCACCTACAGGATTACATGATTGTGCAACTAAAGAATCCCCTAGAAAATTTAAGAAAGCCCGAGTGAGACGGAGGGGGAAGCAAAGTAAGACAAGTTATAAAATTACACAAGGAGGGGGGAGCGTGCCTGAAACTGCACCTCTACTTCTTGAGTTGAGATCTTCAAGCTTGGGAGGAATGGGGGATGCTATTTCACAGAGCCGACCCACAGATTCCGTGATGCTTATTGATTTTTCACAATCAGGGATTATAGAGAATACTGGTAATTTTCCCCTTGATCCCACTATAATGAGTAAGCATCTTTTGTCTAGTACGCCAACTAGCCCATCTTTACTAGATTCATCTACAGGGAATGATAATGGAAGGCTATCAGGATCACCAAAAATGCCCATTGAGGCATCTTCCAGGTCATCTATCTCACCCCCCACTATAAGAATAAGTAAAAAAAGGGGGGGTGAGCCACTGTGTAATCGACCTCGGAAGATAAGGAAAGGGGTAGTTCAGACCCCACAGTCACATACTGGGCAAACTTTATTAGGCGAAGAGGCCATGTTGGCCAAAATTTTAGAATTAATCAGGGGTGTGATGCAACCGATTTTGGATAAGACGGATCTAATGTCCACACACTTGAACATCATAGAGAAAAAGGTTGAACAGAACTCCCTCCTTCTACATGACCTAATAAAAGGCCCGGGAAAAGCTAAAACGAATCCCACAGTTAAGACTAACCCTCCTGCAAAATCTAATGCTGTAACGACTACTATAACACCAGCTCCTATAACTCCAGTAGTTAAGAAATCAGTACCCGCGTTAAAAAATAAATTAGTGCAAGAAAAGGGAAGAGTGGGTAGCCCAACGATTTTGCCATCAACTCCCACGCTGCAACCGCCTGCGATTCAGCCGGCGGCCCCAGTAATTGAAGAACAAACCCAAAAATCTGGGGGAGCTCAAAACCAGGGAGGCAGAAAAGACCCTTCAACAACTAATCCGAGAAATAAGAATCCACCAACCACTGCCTTAGCAAAAACGAGCCATACTATAGACTTACCCCCAGATTCTGCCCCTTTTGTCATTGTAATGGCAGGGGTTCCAGAACTACCTGCAGGTAAATGGGAAGATCATGTTGCCCTACGGAACAAGGTCACATTCTGGCTCCGAGACAACAGACCGTTGCCTGCATCCATCAATGGAGAAATCCTAAGTGTAAGGCGTGCCCATTGGGTGGGAGTCAGACCTAAGGATAGAAGTGGTGACGTGAAAGTCATCAATTTTAAGGATTATAGGGCCGTGAGGCACATTGGAGATTGGTTCGATGCTAGTAGCAGCGATGCCATCTCCACACATCTTTTATCCTATTTCTATCCCTATGCACCGTAAAAAGATTCTAACAAACAGGGTTGGAATAGGCAGCCATTTAAGAAAACATCCGGGTATCAGATTATCAATACCCCCCTATAAACAGCCTATACCCACCACACCCCGAGCCCAACCTGCTGCAAGGGAGGCCATGGAATAATAGAGAGTTCCACCCATCCATGTACAATCTACCTATTCAAAATCGCTTCCAGATTTTTAATGGTCTGGACGGGGTGGATTGACAACAAGCTCAGACAGCCCAAGAAAATTTGGTTGGGAACAAGTTTCATTCTCCAGTTCTTCACCCCTTGATTAAGGACATAGTTCCCCTTAAAATTACTGAGATTGTGAGTGGGATTCCCCAAGATCTGCCAACTTTACAAAAGGCCCCTAATACTGACAGTTTGTTACCATGCAACAGTAATACCCTGGAACAGATGCAACACCCCATAGTTGATATCAATATTAGGGGAGGGGAACAGGCAGGTGAAGGCCTGGCCCAGAAAGAGAAAGTTCTATGTGCACTGTTGTTTTGGAATATAGCAGGGTTTAGGCAAAAAATCACAAATCCAGCCTGGGAATTAGTAATAAATGGTCAGGATATAGTGGCCTTGCAAGAAACTTGGATACAGGAATCAATCCATGTAAGTGGCTATAGAACCTTCTTTACACCAGCTGTTGGAGGTCATTTTGGAAGAGCTAAGGGCGGGTTGACAACGCTTGTCTCAAATCAACTTAAAATTAAACAAGCTCATTGCCATTTAAACTCCTGTTATTTTCAAATTATAATTTTGCGGAATCATAAAGGAGCTGTAGTGTTAATTATTAATTTTTATAACAATGTCCCGAAAGATGATATTCCGGTTGTAATGAAGCAGCTTAAAGATGAAATTCAGTTAGAGGTTGACAGAAATGAAAGGGAGCTGATAATCATATGGGGGGGGGGATTTTAATTGTTCATTATGTACTAAAAGGAATCAGGGCCTATGTGGCCTAATGATTGAGAGAGACATGCACTTGACACACTTTGATCATACCCTGATGGGGGACTTACTAAATGAATTATTATTCATGTTTGACTTGGGGTTTGCCAACGAATCTGCCCTAGAACCCACACCCTTTGCTCCGACTTTCGTTGGTAGAGGCTTATCGACAACTATTGATTTTATTATTACCTCCAGTAACCTCAATCATAGACTCATGGGGGTTACGAACATCCAACTACCCATAAGTGACCACCTTCCACAATCTGTTAAGGTAGCAGATTTGTTCCCAGACCCATCGACGGCCGCGCCTCTTATAGAGACAGCGGTTGATGTTGTCCTTGGGAGACAAAACGGGTACACACTTAAATGGAGTAAAATAATCCCCACAACCTTTTTTGAGAAACTATGGGAGGTGTGCTCAAATAGCTTTATGATTTGCCTAAGTGAGAACTCTACTAACGATCAAATTATTGAGCATTTTGGAACAATAGCTACAAATATAAAAAGTAGCCTAAGGGTGGAGGCAAAACGCAGAGGCAAGGGGCCCAAGAGCTGGTTTAATACTGCATGTACAAGGGCTTTGAAAAATTTAAAACAGGCAGTACACAGATGCCCAAGGGATAAAAATGAAATAAGAGAGTGTAGGAACACATATACCCAGGCCCTGAAAGCAAGGAGAACCGCATTGAATAAGGAGGCACTAGATTCCCTCTGTGAGGCCTCGCAATCTAAAGATATTGTTGCATTCTGGAAAGCAATTAACACCCCTTTCCCCTATGAAACCCATAAGGCACGAATCGAGATTGCAATAGATGAGGACAAATGGGTAGACCATTTTTCAAATCTCTATAAGGCACAGGATGACATCCATAGTGGGGGTATTAACTCTAGCCTGGATGCACAACAGAGTTACAACTTGGTTACAACAATTGATGAAGTGCTTTTAGCCTTGGGGTCAACTAAATGCGGTAAGGCTGCCGGACCTGATGGGATTCCGGCAGACCTATTCAAAGCGAATATTGAAATCTGGGGGCCAATGTTAGTACAATTTTTTAATGCAGCTCTCTCATTGGGTCTAAAAGAAACCTGGTTCACCTCAATCATTGTCCCGATTTACAAGAAGGGGGATAGGAACAGCTGTGCCTGTTACAGACCAATCTCCCTTCTTGATTCCTCAGTAAAAATTTTAGGACGTGTTGTATTGGCAAGACTCCAAAGCTGGGCAGAGGAAAACAATATTAGCGATTTGCAATTTGGTTTCCAAAAAGGGATTGGCACAATTGAGCAAGGGTTAAACCTAATGCTTTTGCAGCATAAATATATAAGGATCAAATCCGAACGATTGTATTTTACTTTTGTCGATCTTTCCTCAGCGTTCGACTGTGTATCACACTCTAAACTGTGGGATATAATGAAAGGTTTGGGAGTGGACAATAACATTATCTGTTTTTTGAGGGAACTCTACAGTGGAGCTACAGCCTCTGTTCGTTATGGCAGGGGAGGAGAATGCTCCAGGCAATTTAGTATAGGTCGTGGAGTGCGGCAAGGTTGCGTATTGGCACCTTTTTTATTCCTTCTTTATATCAATGGTCTCGAGCGTCACCTGCTGCAGGAGTGTAGGGATATGCCCAGGGTGGGGAGGAGGGAAATCCCTGCGCTCATGTATGCGGATGACGCAGTACTCATGGCACGCACTCCCTGCGCTTTACAAAAACTAGTAGTTAGCTTTGAGAAATTTATGCTGAACCTGGATCTACTAGTAAACTGTAGTAAGACCTTCACAATGAATTGTGGCCTAAAACCAGGTAAATTAATGAAGCGTATTTTCTTAAACAATGTGCCGCTGGATAACACCCCAACCTTTTCTTATTTGGGCATTTTATTCCATGAATCAGGTTCCTGGACAAGCGCTATTAAGGCTAGAACTCTTTTATTCATGAAAACGATCATGGCTTTACAGAACTTTGTTAGGAAACTGGGCAGGAAACCGATAAAAGAAATGTTAACCATTTATAAAGCTACATGCTTGTCTGTGGCTATGTATGGCTCAGGTCTGTGGGGATATGCAAATGTTGATCAAATCCAGCTGGTAGAGAACAAATTTCTGAGGGGAGTTCTAGCAGTTCCACAGTGTGCAGCCACATTCAATTGTCACGCTGAACTTGGCCAACCCTACATAACGGACATTATCAGAATTCAACCTATCCTACTGTGGCACAGGGTATGGACTACTAACGAATGCGTTATGAACCGGGCCCTGCTACGTGACACCCTCAGTTTGGACCATGCGGACAGAATGGAATGGTTGAGCTACGTAAAGCACTTTTTGACCGAGATTGGACTACATTCATATTTCTCGGACCCAACCTCAATGGATACTATTCCTAGGAAGCTACTAAAAACTATCTGCCTGGACCACTTGCTGGATAAGAGGAAGAGAGTGGAAATTTTGAAATCTACAGTACACTCGCACCTTCCTACCCTCTGTGAGACTAATACTGTACAGCCATATTTATCCCTGCCCATGACTAACTATGATCGTTTTCTTTTAACTCGTTTTAGATTTTGTATATTTTTTAGATTAGTGTCTTTTCCATGTATGAACTCTTGGATTCATATTTTGCCCACCTGTTTGTGTGATGGTATATCGCAACAATCTGATATTCATATCCTTTTCTTCTGCAAATTTTATACTGCTATTCGTAGGAAAATTATAGTCCCTTTTTTAAAAAACATGAATTTAACCAGATGCCGCCCAGCTTTTTTAGAAGTACAGAAAATGGACACGATTTTAACTGTTACTGTGATTTTAAACTATTTAAAGAGTGTTTTTTAAATTCAGGAAACAAATTCAAACTGAAACATCATAGACTCCCTATCGATCTACCTCACTGTACTACTAATCATGAGAAGTATCTATTGTAATTACTGTACTACTGTATTTTGTTTTGTGTTTTTTTACTTTTATGGTTATTTGCTTTTAACCGAATAAAGTTTATTGAACTTGAACACTGAGCCGAACAATGTAATACTAAACAGAACAAACCAAGCACTGGTGCAGCCGCCGTTGGGGGGGTGGCCAAGCACTATTCTAGGCATCTCAACTGTCCATTCCACTTCAGCTGGCTCAACGGTATGCCAGCCCAGGGGTATTAGTAACAGGAAATTTATTCACAGTTCGCTTCCGGGGAGCCCCAACAGAGGGACCCTGGAGTCCCGTAGGACTCCGCAGTCAGAGTGGACCCTGCCACTGGAGGTACTCGTTGGGGCAGCTCACGTGTTCTGCTTCAGGGCCCATCACATAATTCCTATTGTGGAAAGAGTCCCCCAGCCTCATCAATGCCCGCCCACGCATCATAGCCACTAACATCAAACAGGTATCACAAAAAGGATATGAAAGGTGCTCAGGGGGAGCAGGCCGTATCTCACATGGGGGCTTCGTCCTTCAATTGTCCAACATATCATCCGCTGCTCTGGGCGTTACAGTAGGAAATAAAACCACGCTGTGATCCGAGTCCGAGTGTATTGTACTATCATCCGTGTCCGTGTTAATCTGTCCTCGATCCTCCCTAAAGTCGCCCACCAGTGCAACGGCTCCCAGCTGGTCTTCCTTCTGCTGCTCCCGGGAAGGCAGTCGCCGGCTGGACCCCTTCTCCGAAGCGAGAGAGTCTCTGTCCTCGTGGTCCGACCCGTTCCGGGACCTGCCGACCGATGTTTCCTGAGTTGTCCCCTGGTTGCCGTCAATGCCCATCACCGATGTTTCCTGAGTTGTCCCCTGGTTGCCGTCAATGCCCATCACCTCAAGCCACTCCTCTACATCCGTGGGGCTTTCGAAGAAGTGAGTTTTTTTGTCGTACACTATCTTGAGGCGGGCTGGGAATAGTAGTGCATATCGCAGCTTGGCCCGTTGAAGTTTCTTCTTGACCTCCAAATATGAGGATCGTTGTTTCTGCACCACATTAGTGTAGTCCGGATACAGAGAGATGCGGCGGTTCTCGTATTCTATGAGGGACTTCTCTCGCGCCTTTTGTAGTAGGACGTCCCTGTCCCGGTAGTTGAGTATTCAGACAATCAAAGGGCGAGGCAGGCGTCCAGGTCTAGGCTGTCCAGTGGGAATGCGTTGTGCCCTTTCCATACAGAAAAGTGGCGACAGGCCATCTGCGGCTACGTGGTCTCGGAACCACTGTTCCATGAAGTCCGCCACGTGGATCCCCTCGCAGCGCTCCAGAAGGCCAATGACGCGGACCTTATTGCGTCGGTTGCGGCCTTCCGCGTCCTTCACGCGGTCCATCAGAGAGTCCACCTGCTGCTGCAGTCGTTGGATGGAGATGGCATTGTCCGCCAACGTCGGGGTTAAATCCGCTATCGCAGTGCCTTGATCTTTTACCTTATCGGCCAGTTTTGTGTGGTCTGCTTTTAGCAAGGAGAGGTTGGTGGTAAAGGCCCCCAACTGCGACTCCATCGCCGACCTGGATTCCCTGATCTCTTTTAGGATCAGGTATAGTTTGTCCATGTCGTGTCCCCCTGTGGGGTTCAGCTCGGTTGTCCTTGATAAGGCCTCCCCCGGGGTGTTGTCTTGAGCTGGAAGCGCAGCAGGGGGGCCCTCCCGAACCTCCAGTGGTTTTGCCCCCTTCCGGACCATGGCGAGCCCAGGCAGGGGTACCCCGTGCGTTGCGCAAGTCAGCTGTCCAGAATAGGCGCTGTAGCCGAGGGTATTTTGCGTGGGCCGTCCCCCTCTTCACCACCTCCTCCAGATCCAGTATATTTGAGCACAGCGACCCTCCGTCTTGTCCCCAGCGCAATCCCACATGTCTGGGGCCCGTCACACACCCCCTCCGCCGTCTTCAGGCAACTGTTCGTCGTCCAAACTATGGCGGGCTGCGTCTCAGGCCGGCAGGGCAACCGGGCGCGCCGCCGCGGGGTATGGGGGAAATGAAGTCCAGGTGCCCCCAGGCCGTGACCGATGGTTCTGCGGAGCCCCCACACAGTCTCAGGCTCGCGTTAGCTATATGCCAGCAGAGCCATTGGCCGGTCGCCGTGCAGCTCGTTGGGCCTACGGCCGGTTCAGCAGGGGGGGAGGAGGGGAGCAACAGAGGAGAGGTCAGCAGGGTTCCCCCCTCCAAGGTGTCAGCAGCCTCGCCCCCCTACCTCCGGGTCCTTATCTCCGGGCACACACTCCAGTACTCCGAGTCGCCAGAGCTCGCCTCTGTCCTAAGGCTGGTCGGTGGTAGCTCCCGTGGTCCACAGGGCGTAACCTGTGGAGCTCCCACTCTGTGCGTGGCGGCGGTTCAGGAGGGGCCCGTCCTCGGCTCCCGCAGCATAAATACACTCTTCCGGTGAGTCGGGCGCCTTAGCAATATCCCGGGGTCGATGCCCCGGCACTTCCGGCGTCAGTAGTCCGGGGCAGCCTGGACTCGGCCCGCACTCTAGACCCCTGTCGCCACCGAGGGAGAAGGCCGCAGCAGGCCCAGATTCGTCGCTAGCTGGCCGCGTCTCGACCCAGCATCCGATAGGTCCCGGAGACTCCGGGAGTCGCAGCGCTTCAGGGTCCACTCCACTAATTGTATCTGGGCCCCCCAGAAGCGGTCCACAAGGCACCAACCCCCCGGTGGCTCCGGAGCTCTAGCTGCCTCGGTCCGCTATTGTCCACGCCCCAGATTGGATAGATCCATAAAAAGAGGCGGTGGCCTTTCTGTGATTTATCGCAGCTGAATAAATGCCCACAGCTCCGATATTCCTGCCACTGACTGTGAGCCTTTTCTTTTTAAATTAGGATTCCATCATCAGGAGATGTTCACTGGCATGGTTATCTATTGGCCTCCTGGGCCAAAAAACACATTTCTGCTTAATTTTCAATCACTGATGGAATTTGGTCTCCAATCTGATAATTTCACCATACTTGGATACGTTAACTTCCAGCTAGATTCCACCACTGATAAGAATACTCATGCTCTTCTAGAGATGGCGTTAGATCTTAGACCTAAAAAACTTGTCTGTGATTCCACTCACTCAGCTGGTCACACCCTTGATGGACTTTTTTCAAATTATCCTGCCATCACTTTTCTTAAAACCTTTTCTCTCAGCTGGTCTGATCAGCGAGCCATAATGTTCAAACTCAAAACTGCCTCTCAGAGGACACGCCTTTTCTAAGCCAGCTAAAACGGTCACAGGCAGGGCATGGCATAAAATCGACACGGCGACAATAACCCATCATCTAGCACACAGTCAATCTGACATCTCTCCTGATGCTAATTCCTCAGCTTTGCCTGTACTTCCTGGCTGCAATCTGCCTTATCAAAACTAGCTCCACCAACTACATCCCACAAACACAGAGGAGAACCTTTGGCCCATGGTTCTCCGGAGCTCTGAGACAGTAAAAACAAGCCTGTAAGAGGCAAGAAAGACACTGGCGCAAATATCACAATGATAATGATAAACAGCTTTACAGAGTGGCACTAGCTATGTATAAAATCCTTCTTATCAATGAAAAAAGTCTCTACTATACTCAAATTATTGAAAATGCATCTAACTCGAACAAAGAACTTTTTCAGGGGATTACGAGGCTTACTTCGGTCCTGAAAAATAGCTCAACCATGCATAGTGAACATTTCTGCGACACTCTAGCCTTCACTTTTAAAGATAAGGTCAACCAAATGTTTAACATATTTGACAACTCGAAATCCAAAGATACTACTGAGTGAAGTCATCAGGAAGCTTTTGGAATTTACATCCACCTCTCCTAATCAAGTAGCCACTTTCCTACTCTCAAAGCCAGCAGAGACACGATAACTAAACTGCACGTAAGCTGGTATATAGGAGAGGTCACTCTTCACCAAATGACACTGCAAAAAACTTTATTTATTTATACATTTTCAAACATGAGCAGCAATAGAACAGTATATCATGAATACAGTTTGTACACAATACATGGCCTTTGTTAATAAAAAGCAGTACATAGACAGAACATCACATTGGTTCAGGGAAATATCAGGGAAACAGAACGTACCCACAAATTGATTGTCATCAGTCTGTAGTATGAGTTAACATATAGGCAGTAAAGGGAGCCCAAACATCCCGCGGTCTGGAAGTGCTCAGTAGCTCCTCTGCATAGTAGGTGAGTTGATCACGACAATAGGCAACATCATGTAACCATTGGGCTAGCGTGGGCGCCGGCCTACCATGCCAGTTCGATGCAACTTTGCGCTTGGCTAACTGTATCGATATTGCCACCAGTTTTCGAGTACAAGACTTAAACGTTATTACATTACCCAGCATGCACACTATCATATCACATTCGATTGATTCACCCACCATTTCCGTTAAAGGCTTTCACAACCTTACCCTAGAAATCTGCCATTCTTGGGCATGCCCAGGCTAAATGCAGAAAATCAGCATTATCAGCACCACACCTCCTACAGCAATGTGATTCTCTCAGACCATATCTATAAACTTGTGCTGGGGTATAATACATTTGATGAACATACTTATAATGTGTAAGTTTCAGGCTGCCATTAGCCGCAAAACGACCCGTCAGCCAACAGCATTCCTACCACTCTTCTTCTGTAAGTGGCTGGGGTAAAATAGCGTTCCATTTGGCCATAGATCCCGCTGCACCATTACCTTCATCTAGTTGCAAGGGGGTGTACAAACGTGAAACTAATTTAATTTTAGTTTGCGTAGTGTAAATGAGTTGCAAAGCCCCCAGGGTTGATGGTTCATCTGGGAATCAGGGATACAGGGTTCTCATGGCAGATAGCAACCTGCTGTAAATAAATGTTAACCTTGCAACATTCTCCCCATCTTTTACAAAATCTTGCAAGGGTATAAACGTCCCACTAGGAAACACATCCCCCATACTCCGTATCCCAACTTTTTGCAGCATCCCAGGGAGCCCGTTTCAGACAGTGTTGTATGATGCAGTAATGGCATAGCTGGCGCGTACAGCGGAAGCCTCATCGCACGCCGCCCCAGGTTATGCCATGCCCGGGCTGTCCATTGCACTGTGTCAATCTCGTGTGCTCAAACACTGAATGCCTATTCACTATCATTGCTTGTAAAGGTATTGGATGGACAGCCCCAGCCTCAGCCGCAACATGTGGCGTAAACGGCGGCGCATTTTGCCAGTAAAAAGCGTATTGTGCCTATAGGTAATACAAATGCATGTCGGGCACTGTGAAGCCTCCCATAGTATATGGTTTCGTCAAAGTATCCCATTTAACCCTCGGCTTCTTACCACCCAATACTAGAGTAATCAGCAAGGACCGCAAAATGCGGAGTGAGATGAATATGTACAATTACAAACAAATACAGAAACTTCGGCAGCACCACCATTTTAATCAGTGCAACCCTGTCGGCAAATGTCAAAGGTAGTCTGATCCACCGGGCCACCTGGTCTTTAAGCTTAGAAACTGCTGTGCCATAGTTGAAACGCACTACTACTTGCGGATCCCTGTGCATCCAAACCCCTAAGTACTTAACCCCTTCGATGCTGATGACGAGCTCAGCTCGTCATCACCCACGGGTGGCGTGTGCTGATGACGAGCTGAGCTCGTCATGTATCGCGGTAATTATAAAATTGTCGCACAGCGCAAAAATCGCCGCAGCAGCGATGCGGTTAATAGGGTCTGCTTTCCATTCTATGGGGGTAACCTAGCTCACATGGCTTGGTTCTCTCTGTAAGTGAGAACACAACTGACTTATTCCAATTAATGACTAGACCAGAATACCACTCAAACCGGACATATTCTCTGATTAGGTGCTCCAGGTGTATCGCCGGTTCCCTCACATATAAAACCATGTTGTCTGCATACATGAACACATACATGAACACTGCTAACGGATGCTGTAGAAAACGCAGTGCTGCACTTGCATGCCTCTGTCTTAATACACAAGTCAGCGGTTCCAACACTACCGCAAATACCGCAAATAGCGGGCAACCCTGCCTAGTACCGCGCCTAATCGGAAATATGTCAGATGTCATGTGAGAGATGTCTGTCCGTTTACTCGCACGCGGCAAACTGGGTCCATATAGAGCAATTTAATCCAATTGGTGAAAAAATAAGGCACCCCCATGCGATATAGGTCTAGGCAATCGAGTCAAACGCCTTTGCGGCATCTAACAGAACCGCGGCCGCTGGCAACTCAGGTTATAATAGATGCATTACTGCAAACAACGTTCGTAAATTGTGCGCCTTGGAGTGGGTGGGGGATAAACCCTGATTGGTATGGCAGCACCATAATGGGTATTAACAGTCTTAATGTTTTAAATTGCACTAACCGGCTCCGTGAGCTCGTGTAGAATTTTAAATTGTTTACCTGAAAAATCTGTTTTAAAAGGGGCAAAATTGCTTGTTGTTTTTGCTTCATAGTGTTGGAAGTGTTGCACTTTGTTAAAATTGATAAAATTGTACCGCATACCCACACGCACTGAGGGACCTGCTGTTTGTAGGTCGTCCTGTGCCTGCACGCCCAGTCCGACCCTTCAGCCAATCACGGGTGCGGAAGGCGGGGCAGGGGCAGGAACATCCAGGGAGGCGAGCGGTTAGCGCTCCAGCTCTCCCCTAACTCGAGGGCTATAAAGCAACTCGTCGGCTCAACGTGCAGTGTTGACGCGCAGTGTGGCGCCTACTCCTGCCCCTAAGACGAGCCAAAGACTAGCCCGTCTGCGCCCGTCCGCGACAGAACGTGGCTAGGGGCTGGGGGCTATGGCGGCCTCTATCAGCCACTCAGAGCCATTCCATTGTCCTACTCTTACGTATTCCAGTCAGATTTTACTGGATGTGGGCAGGTATGTTTCTGTATTGTGCTCCCATAGGGTGGAGAGTTGTTTGGAGGGACCGTTCACTTGCAGGGAGTGTTTTACACAATTTACCAGCAACGCTGTCATTGCTCCTTATCAGCCTAATTCCATCTCACCTATCCCCACAAAAAACCTGACTATGTCAACTCTCAGCCCTTCTAACGATCCTTCTCTGAATTGTAAGAGCCTTCTGTGCAATGTTCGCTCACTAGTGTCCCACTCAACTCAGATCTGGGATCTCATAACTTCCGAGAACCAACATCTTTGTTTCTTAACTGAAACTTGGCTTAAGCCCCACACTGTCCCGGCCATAACAATGGGGGTGCCGTTAGGGTACAAAATAGTGAGGATGGACCGCCCTATCAAAACTGGTGGCGGGCTGGCCATTATTTTCAAGCAAGATATGGAGGTGGTGGTCACCGAAACGGTGTGTAACCCGCAAATGGAGCTCCTGATTTTTACTATCAATCCCAGTTCAAAGGAAACTAGGAAAATTGCACTAGTTTATCGACCTCCAGGCCCTCTTGGGAATTTCTCCACTCAACTTGTGGAAGCGCTGGCCCCCCCACATGCAGTTCAATTCAGATTTTATTGTGGTAGGGGACTTTAATGTCCACAGCGAAATAGCGACATGTGTGGAAGCACAGACACTCTTGGCTGATCTGGCCACGCTTGGTCTTAACCAAATGAATCAGGGACCTACACACATAGCTGGACATACCCTTGATCTTGTGCTATGTAATTTTACTTTTATAAAATGTCTGCCTCCCATTCAAGTGGATTGGACTGACCACGCAATCATTGAATTTTACACCCGCTCTAACTATAAGGTAAAGGGCACCCAGAGGACTATGGCAGATGTCAGAAGACCCTGGAATAAACTAACTGCAGAGGGTTTCAGGAGGAAATACACAGAACCCAATTGGGATGAATGCGGGGACAACGTTTCCTCTGCATTAGCCAAATTCAATGAAGCTTTAGCATTGACCATTAACCATGTTGTTCCTTTGAGGAAATATAAACCACGGCCTGTCCCAAAACAAGAAGTCTGGTTTACAGACTATCTTAGACAGTTAAAGCTAACTGCTAGGAAGTCAGAAAAACGTTGGAGAGTTACTCGCAAGGCAGAGGACAAAGAAAATCATAGGACCTCATTAAAAATTTACCATAAAGCTATTCGGGCTGCGCGGAAACATCACATCGCAGCCCAACTGTCAGCAGCCGGTAAAAATCCCAAAGTACTCTACCAAATTCTGCAAACCTTTATAAAGCCCTCGGTCTGCGAAACGGAGGGGATTGAGTCCCAGGAACTTTGCAATAACATCTCACAGTTCTTTGTCAGAAAAATAGATGGCATCTACACTAAGATCTTAGCCACTAAATCCACCTCTAACAACATGGGAACTGTTGATAGCATGGTCCAGCCACATTTCAGCTCAGCAGAAAATACGACCAGTAAGCTTGAAGTCTTCCCGCCAATATCTTTGGAGGAGATAACCACCCTTAACACCCAAACAAAGAGTGGGTGCCCTTCAGATATTATTCCAGCACGGGTTATGTCTCTTCTTAGCGACGAGCTGGGTGCTGGAATTCAGCAAGTACTTCATCTTTCACTGAGCACAGGGGAAGTTCCGGCTGGAAGCATGCTTTGGTCAGACCTCTACGAAAGAATAACTCTATTCCCTGGACCGATCTGACAAACTTGAGACCCATCTCCCTCCTCCCTTTTCTAGGGAAGCTCACTGAGAAGTTTGTAAACCGGCACTTATCTAAATACATAGAAAGTGCGGGGGGACTTGATCCTTCCCAATCGGGGTTCAGGCCCAGGCACAGCACTGAGACCGCCTTGCTGTCCGTCGCTGACGATCTTCATATGCTACAGGATAAGGGTTATTCCGTTATCCTGGTGCTTTTAGATCTGTCAGCGGCGTTTGACACTGTGTCACATGATATCATGACATCCAGACTAATTGACATCGGTCTGGGAGGCAAGGCGCTGGCCTGGTTAAGGAGTTTTTTTTCACCAAGCGCACTCAGAGAGTCATACTGGGTCCTTACCAGTCAGAGGAGGTGGAGATCTCAAAGGGGGTGCCGCAGGGCTCCTGCTTGAGCCCAACGCTTTTTAACATCTACGTGGCGCCCCTAGCTAACATCATGAGATCCCACGGGTTCATCCCTGTATCGTATGCAGACGATACTCAACTCCTCTTCCCTTTCAAAATCATGACTCCTGAAGTGCGTAACTCCTTTGCCCGGGGGATGAAAGAGGTGGCTTACTGGATGGCAGCAAACTTCCTTCAGTGTAACGTCTCAAAGACTGAGGTGATGCTCTTTGGAGAAGCCAAACGACTGTGGACTCCTGACTGGTGGCCTCAAGACCTAGGCCCAGTCCCTGTGCCCAAAGGGGTAGTGAAAGACCTAGGAGTCAAACTGGATCAGGAGCTCGCCCTTAAACATCACACTAATCAAGTGGTAGGCTCCTGTTTCCATGTTATTGGTCTTCTCCAAAGGGTATTCCCCCTGTTACCTGATACCACCAGGAAAACTCTAGTTCAGTCGCTTGTGTTGAGCAGACTGGATTATTGTAATGGTTTGCTGTTAGCTGCCAATGAGGGGATCATTACCAGACTCCAAGTCGTGCAGAACACGGCGGCACGTTTAGTTCTGAATGCCCCAGCACGCACACCCTCAAAACCGTTACTAAATCAACTGCATTGGCTCACAGTGAAACAGAGGGTGTTGTTAAAACGTGCTGCATCATCCATAAACGCCTCACTGGTAAAGGTCCTGATTATCTAACTAAAAAATTTGTTCCCTATATCCCCTCGAGAGCTCTGAGATCTGGAGATCAAGAGCTGTTATGTGTCCCCAGGTTCTGGAAGACCAGACAAGGAGGAAGGGCTCTGTCTGTAGCAGGACCAAAGCTCTGGAACGATCTTCCTTACGACATCAGAGTCTGTAAGGAACATTTTCCTTTTAGGAAAAAATTAAAAACTTTTCTGTTTAACTACTAGTTCTGGTTAGGCATTTACTAAACTTATGATAGAGCCTGCTTGGTCTCAGATGTTGCCAAAGGCGCGGAGATACTCCTCAGGGAGTCGATTCCCAGCGCGTTATAAGTATGCAAATAAATAAATAAATAAATAAAATAAATTAACCGGGTCGCCAGAACTTTCGCCAATATTTTTACATCGGTGTTCATGAGCGACAGTGACCTGTATGAATCACAACGATCAGGTGCCTTACCCGGCTTCAGTAATGTGATAATTAACGCCTCCCTAAGCGTGTCAGGCAGTCTTAGTTGTTCAAAAGCCTCGCCGTACATGGTCTGTAAATAGGGCACCAAAATATCTATGTATTCTTTATAAAAATCTGCTGGGAGTCCATCAGTGCCCAATGCTTTACCATTGGGCAGGGCAGCAATAGCGTCCTTTATTTCGACATCCGTCAGCGGGTGCATAAGGAAATCCTGTTGGCCCTTTGATAGCCACACTAAAGCTATATCCTCCAGCTATTTCGCCATCTAGTCTTCGTCAGCTGTAGGCCTGCGTCTGTACATATCTTTGTAATGCGTGACAAATTGATCAAGAATACCCTCAGTGAGAGAGTAGGTGGCATCACCCTCTGCAATTACCTGCACTGTGTAATGCTGCGCCCAGGGTTCAGTAATCTTAGTGGCTAGAGCTCTCCCCCATCAGCCTCCCTCCCCATAATATCTAGCGCTACAGCGGCGGGACATGTACCTCACTTCCTGATCTGCTAGGTCACTGTAGTCAGTAACTTATGAGCGTATGGCTGCCAACGTATCTTTACGGGCACGTCTTCGTATTGCTGCTCTAGTCTGAGTATATCTTGCTCTAACTTTTTCATCGAGTCACGCAGGGACCTAAGCAATCCAGCCTGCAAGCCTATACATGCCCCTTGAGCAGTCACCTTACAAGCCTCCCATACGGTACTCTGACTCTGCACTGAACCTACATTGCCAGTGAAGTAATTTTCTAATGCCTCACGTATCCCTTCCCTAAAAACTTGATCTTGCAATGCCGATGGCTGTAGTATCCACTGAAACTGAGCCGGCTTATATGCTGGTGTGTACATGGAAAGTAGTATTGGCGGATGGTTGGATAAAGTGCGAGGCAAATGCCACACCCTAGAGACCCAGGCATTAACGTCTTTTTTCGTTAACCAATAGTCCAAACGTGACCATGAGTTATGAGTATACAAATAACATGTACCCTCCTGTACCCCAGGATGCCTCAGCCGCCATACATCTGTGAGGAATAAATCCTGCATACCAGCACACACCGCTTGTGCAGCTTTTTTAATAACAGGGGCCACATTGGAGTCCCGGCCAGCGTTGGGCTTAGCACAACATTAAAATTCCACCCACATATAATTGCAGAGGGCAGCAGCTTGTATACTTTATTCCACAGCAACTTAAACTCAGGAACGTCTGAATTCGACCCACATACATTAATTATCGTAATCAAAGTGCCACACAGCTTGCCCTGTACTATGATATATCAGCCATTTTCATCAGAGTAATGTAGCTTTTTAATAGATGTACGGTTTAGGTCTCAGCGCCAGGATACCCTTTGGGTGACAGCTGCGCTCAATAAGCAATAAATACAATACAATACAATACAATGTCTTCATGCATACAAATAAAGGGGATATGTATTTTAACTAAAACCATCACCCCCACACACATATGAAGAATACAAAGAGGCAAATCGCGCCCCAGCCCACTTCCTGGCAATTGTAGATGCGGCATTTCAAGTAAGGTGGGTTTCTTGCAGCAGTGCTACCTGCACGTTATGTCGATCTAGATACACCAAGACCTGCCTAGTCTTTTTTTAGATTATTAAGACATCTGCCATTCAAAGTAATCCAATTAATTGTCCCCTCTACAGCCATTACCTATTCTACTGAATTGTGTTCAGAACATTAGGGTCATCCCGCTGTGTACATATGGTGACAAGTAACAGCCATGTATTTTGTATTGCTCAATTGCATAGCAAAACACGCCTGTAAAAAACACCCGCGCCCACCCCAGCATCCCAATTACGCTGAGAAATCCCAAGAAACAAAACATATGAGTAGTAAGAAGAACCCCATCCCGCCGTGAGCGGCTAACCCACTCACAGAACAATAACCCAATGAGTATCAACATGGGGTGTACCCTCATGGAGGACACCAGCAGCCCAACGACCTCATCGGTGGTGTGAGGGGAGGTCAGGGCCATCTTTAGATTCTCTCCTAGCACATCCCACACGTTCGATCCATAAGTGACACAGTCAGAAACACAAGAACAGATCTCTATAGTGTCAACTCATCGAGTCCAACCTGTGATCTCCAGAATGCAACCAACAGTGCCAATATTTCAACTACAAAGTGCACCAACATCCTATTGGTTATGGCACGTCATGCAACTAATAGTACATCTCATTTAATGCACAGCTAACAAGGTATAACCAGTGAAATGCCACCCCCCCTTTAACATCGTACCTCCCTAATTTTTCAGAATAATTGTATCCAACTTGTCCAATGCAGTCCCGATGCTTTATTCAGTCACCGCTAAATATGAGCTTCCCATAAACTGCGCGTGTGCCATACCTGCATGCACCAAACCTGTAAAAGAGACACATATAAAGACAACTACAGAAGCAAAGGACATCAATGAGTGCATCAGCGTGGATAGTTCTCCCACCAGGTCCATCAGACATCATCATCTGCTTCAGCTCCAGCCTCTCTGGCTGCCACCTTTCGCTCCAATTGTTTAACAAACTGCATAGCGTCTTTTGGAGTGGAAAACCGTTTCGGTTTGTCGCCATGTTGAATCCTCAACTTAGCTGGGTAGAGCATTGCGTATTGTATTTTTAATGCCTGAAATTTTTTCTTTACCGATTGATATTCTCGCCGGGCCTGCTGTACCGCCGTGGTGAAGTCCGGGAACAGAGCAACGTCCATTCCTTGGCACTTAGTAGTACCCATTTCTCTTGCAAGTCAAAGAGCCGTGTCCCTATCGCGATAATTAAGGAGTTCGGCAATTATCGGTCGGGAAGGAGCCCCTGGGATCGGACGCGGTGAAAGCAAACAGTGTGCCCTCTCCACCACCATCAGCTTAGAAAAATGCTCCGCTCCCAACATAGTCTTGAGCATCTCCTCTACATACAGCTCCATCTTCCCCACATTTGTGGACTCTGGTAGTTGTTCCGTCTCGATCTGGCTTCTAAGTCCTCGTTCTCAGCTTGTATCACTGCAAGCAGTTTGCCCATTTGCGTGCAGGAGTCTGTGACCGATTCTACCTTCTCCTCCGCATTAGAGATCCACTGTTCAGCCTCCGCTAAGCGTACTCCGTGTTCATCCAGTTTGGAGGCCATATTATCCATACACAAATTGAGATAGTCTATTTTGCCATCTATGGTGTGCATGCTTTGCTGCATGGCCATCATCATGCGCTCCAGTTTGGTACCACTGCCCGCGTCCATCTCCTTCTTAGTATCCGATGCCACCTGCTTGGTAGTTTTTTAAGGCGCGTGGATTCAAATGATAGTTTTGGCTGTAACTGTTTGTCTGGCTTGCCCATCTTGGTTGTGAATGCACACCAGCGTACACTCCAGCACACTTGCTGACGTAAAATACTGTGCACCACAATAGGCGGCTCCGCATCAAGAAGGCAGCTCCACGCTATACAGTGATTACTGGCCCCACAGACAGCCCACAGCGATATATTTAAGGTCTTCACCAAAGCATCCAATAGGTCACCAGTAGCACAGACGCTTCTGTCCCCACCTAGCAGCCTTGCACACGCCCTCAGCAGACAAAATGGCCGACAGCACAATAACTTGATTTAACTGGCTCCAGTGCTCATCATTACAGTGCTTCATAATCCCCCACAGCCTGCCATACTGAAGTAATGTCGGACTTCAGCTCCACCTGTCTGCAATTGCCACACAGACCCGTGTCATATAACTGCAGGCACAAGGCTTCGCAAAATGGCGGACTAGCACAGATCATGAAATCTCTGCGCGAGTGCAGCAGAGGAAGCGCCGCCTTTCACTTCATTATGGTGCCACTACCTGCGAGGCCGCAGCGCTCCCCGCAGTTAATGCCTTCACTTTATATATACACTACACATGAGTCCTCTCGTACCCACCACTGCCTCTGGCGGAGCACCACGCCACCAACCAGTCCCGTACTACAGTGGGTGCGTGTGAGTGGCGTCCCCCCAAGTCCGTCTGTTACAGCGCTCACCCGTACTCGTTTTTCCACCGCTGATCACACCGGGAGCCGCATCAGCGCCACGCCTCACATGGACCTCAGCGCGATAGCCGACCTCCACACCACCGTCACTCCGCTATGTATCCGGCCTAAGCAGCGACGATCTAGGAACGCTCCAGGCTCTCACAGCTTCCAGATTTCGCGCTCGCACCATCATTTCAGCCGCGACCACAGAATCCACATTTGCTGTTCAAAGCAGGCACAGGGATCAAAGCCAGTTATAACAGCCCAACGCTGGATGCAAGGGGGCTCAGGTACGTGTATGTAGAGCCCTGGATGGCAGGAGAGAAAGAGGATATTTGTCGGAAAATGGCCCCGACCAGCAGAGCTGTACTAAAGTGTGGCCATCTTGCTTCGGGCTCGCTAGCGTCCCCTCCACTGCAAAAAACTTTAATGCAGATGGAGACAAAGTGAGAATGACGCAGACCAGGGCACCTACAAATCCACGTTCAGAAACTACCATCAGCAAATCAGAAACACCAAACGCTCTGCGCTCACCGACCACATCAAAATCATCACCAGCTGTGCCAACGAAATCTTTGCCATAGTAAAAAACTTCACCACTCCAGCAGCAAGATCCACCAGCGTAACCCACTCTCAAGTTGGCAGCCTCTAGGGTGGGGAGTTGGCAGTGTTCCAGTAAACCAATGCCATTTTCATAATTTTTTTCATTTTTTAAAGCAGCACCATTTCCCATAAAGAACATAGCTGCTTTAAAAAATAATAATAATAATAAAAAAGCCTCCACTTTAAGAATACCACTCGGTTGGTGATCCCTTGCAAGCCACCAGCCTGATGTTTGTAGTCAATCACTAGAGGTTGCAAATAGCGTTCTGTCTATTTAATATTAATTAGCTTTATAATCCCATCAGAGTGGGGATTTTGTGATGCATTCTGATAGTATATAGGGGGCATCACAAAATCAGGACAGGGCACATGTTTTGCGACTGGTCTCTATGGTACATAAAAAGGCAAACGGTATTGCTTCTATATCATGAAGCGTGTGGAAAGGCAGCTCTGCTTCAATGGAGAGGGTTTTGAAAGTTCCCAAATAGGAGGATTTCGTTTTTGAATAATCTATCTTTCCTTAGAATCACATAATTGTGTGCTCTACTGTAATGTTTTTTAATAACCATGAGTAAATATTGTAAATATCGTTAAAGTTGTATCTGCTCCATGGTATAATACACATTACATTTTTCTTCTTCCATCATTGTATCTTATATTATGCAGTAAATGTGTTTTTAGTTTTGTGTTTTTAGGGACGGTGGTCAGTGGTCCCCTTATGAAGGGGATAAGCTTAATCGTTGGTACTTTGTGACGTTATATTACCAAATTACATGCTAATGTATCTCTACCTTAAGATTGATACATCTGTTTGTGATTTCCAAGGTTTCGTGGTCCTGGGGCAGGGAGTAGGGAGAAGTCTACGGGGATTGCTTGACTGTGAAAGTATGCCCAGGGATGTTGTCTTCACAGGCTTCAGTGTTCACTTCACTCAACAATATATCTTCAGCTAAACAAACTGCCTGTTGGTGAAATTCCCTGACATAACTGTGTCGACCACGGACACTACTCTTCAAACTACATGGTATTGGTTAACAACCTGGTGGTTTAATCTTTGGTCACATAATTTAAACACATTGTAGCGGAAGAGTTGAAAGACAGTACAATAACCAATGTTTTTATTGTTTTTCAAGTGAACACAAAAAAACACAGAAAGATTTCCAGGCCACAACCTTAACCCCTCGCAGCTGCACACCATGCAGACCACAGTTCAGTCAGACACCCAGTGCAATCCATAATATTCACTCCACTACTCCAGGTCCATTGGCGCTTTTGCAGAAAACCACGGGCCACACATATAGGCTGCTCCTGCTAAGTACACAAGTCCACCCAGACTCCCCATTCTGGCAGGACAGGGGGGCGTGGGGATGCTGATTTCCGTGATATGTCTCTCTTAGGAACCAACAAAGCCACCCCAATAAACACATGCTTCATTTGAGGGCCACCAAGTTCGTCCATCAATCCCAGTAGGGTAATCAGAGGGGTAAGCAGGAGGGATTTGTCCAAAACAAAACAAAGTTCATGTTCTATCCCGCTCCAATAATGGGCCTGGCTAGGGCAAGACCACATCACATGGAAAAAAAATCAGCCTCTGAAGCTGTGCAGTGAAAGCAGGTCGAGTGGGGCAACCTACCAGCCAGATGTAACTTGACACATGATATTTGTAGTATGCAGATAATTATGTTGAACCAGGCACAAACGTGTCGATATAGCTACCTCCCTGGGGGCCGAATGAGCATCCTTCCAACACGCCTCATGAAACTCACACAGCCAAATCCTGCATTTCTGTTTCAATTTAGAAGACCTGCGAGATGGCACCCCTCCCAAGCCACCCAGTCATCAGCCCGACCTAAGAGGGCTTGACCTGGGATTTAGTGTGTAAGGTGGAATGTTCGCAGTAAGAGCATGTCGGAACTGAGGAGACCTGTGGAATTGGGTGTGGAAAAGTTGTAACCGGGAACTTAACTCCTGAAATTACAACAGGCGAGTCCCAGCTTAGACATCCCTCAAGTGGGTAATCCTGATCTTATCCCACTGAGATAATCTCTCCAGGGCCGCTGTGTGGTGAAGCCAATTGCCCTGCCAAAGGGGGATCCACGCGGTCAGCCTCCGATCACAACTTATAAGATGCACCGAAGTCCTCCAGGACAAAAATAGCACCCTAGTAACCTATTGTAGGGATGGAGAAAGCGGGTCCCCATAGAATACGTACAGGACCTTACCAAGACCCAGCACAGACAACTCCGCCCGATACGCCAGATCACCCCATCCCCACTTCAGCCAGCCATTCAGGACTATCACATGCCAAGCTAAATAGCAATAGAGATCAGCACCTCCAAGGCCGTCATCATAAGGCAACAGTCTGCAGTTAGAATGGGCAATCCGGGGACATCCACAGGAAAGCACGGACCGTGGACTCTAAAATATAAAACCAGACCTTAGGGAGGGGAAAGTTCTGAAATACGTAAAGTAATCAAGGTAGCACCATCATTTTGAAGAGGGCAACTTGGCCCATCATGTAAAGCGGGTGATGCTGCCACTTCTGCAGGTCTTGCTTCACAGAAGAAAGGAAGGGGAACAGTTTAAGAGTCCACGCCAACTCTGGAAGATTAGAAACATGAGGCCCCAGGTACTGAAAGGAAAGGCGACGGGCAGCAGTGTTCGTGTTCTATAAATGGCCAGTCGAGTCACCGGTAACAGTTAGGGACTTACAACGATTGACATAGAGCCCCGAGGCCTCCTCATACAGCGCTGATATCTCCAAACATCTAGGACCCGAGGACTGCGGATCCCAACGAAAAGGAGCACATCATCAGCATACAGAGCTATATGCTCTTCAGGCTCAGAGTCCCATGCCCAGCCTCACATCCGCACATCACAACGGATAACACAGGCCAAGGATACTATAGCGAGGGTGAACAGAAAAGGGGAAAGAAGGCAGCCCTGCCGGGTACCCCTCTGGATCGAAAAAGGAGTGGAAATTATCCCCTCCACCCAAAACTGTACCAGTGGGAGGGAGTAAAGAAGGCTGATAAATCTACAGAAGTGAGGCCACAGACTGGCCTTTCCAGAACTGCATTGATGACCCTTCGCATACAATGACAGGTGCTATGCCCTGGCATCAAGCTGCACTGATCAGGATGAATCAAGTATGGCAGGTTGCACCGTACCCCGTTAGTCAACACTTTGGTGAATAGTTTAATAGCAGTGCTAATGAGAGAAATCGTTCAGTACGCAGCACAAAGGTCAGAGGACTGACCTCGTTTAGGTATCACCACAATCATGGCCAGGTCCAGGGGAAAGGCGACAGCCTGCCAGATGATGAGCAATCAAAAGCTCACTGCACTGCCGATAATACTCAACCAGAAGTCCATCCGGACTGGATGTTTTGCCCGGGGCCATATCAGATAGTGACTCCCCAATGCCCTCAGCCGTAATGGCCTAATACAGGTCCTGGTCCAGGAAGCGGTGAATCGAAGGCAATGGAGTATCGGCTAATTGTGGGCGAGCTCGTTCCTGGGGAGTCTGCTGCCGATGGCCAAAGAGGGCCCTGTAGTAGTCCTCAAAAATACATACACAATATCTGAGGAAGCAGTCTGGATGTGACCCCTGGCATCCAAACTACGCAGCACCACTCTGGAGGCGACCTCCCTGGTTGCCAGCCAGTAAAGCAATTTCCACAACTTATCATCAAACTGGTACACTCTGCGAGTTGAGCCCTCGAGCATTGCCTGGCCTGCCCGAGTGAGAGCTTCCTTGCCGCCTCCCGGCGAGCAGCCGACCACATGGAGATCGAGTGAGAGGATCGGAGCGTCCAGGGCAGTAGTCTGGGCACGCATATGCTTCTCTTGAACATAGATGAACCCCTGGGCATGGCACTGTATCGTGGGCTTGCTAGCTGCTGAGAGGGTGTAGAGCGGATGGACCAAGCCCTGATTTTCTCTGAAATACATTTGGAGTGCAACCTTGGTCCATCAAATACAACGTACTAAGGCACCACATAGGACATAGTCCTGATACGGGGGTGCCCAGATGGACCATTCATGGGCAATGGTCGAGATGCCCTGAGGAAGGATTCCAGCAATGGTTCCAGCTGAAGGATGTCTGTGGCGGGCATCCAAAGATGATCAATACGAGACCTGGTGTGGCGGGCCACCCATGAGTGTAAAAGGAACAAATGATGGACGGAATGCTGAACGGAAACATTCACCCCAAGTCATATTAAAGATCTGGGTTTTATCCATTGCTCTTTTGCTCACCATGCCACCCTAGTTTGGACACAGCCATATGCAAATCGGTCTTCCTGCTACTCATAGGATCAGTCCAGCCCGAACTGACTGCCAAGCCAGGTCCTCCCTGGACCAAAAACAAGCATCCTGGGACCGGTTTCAGGGCATCACCCCTCATCAGCCCGGCTAGCTTGAATCTAGTGGTGCAGTTAGCATGGGACCCACGTCTGGGCATACCTTTCCCAATTTGGGCGACAAAAGCAAAACAATGGATAAAACCCAAATCTTTATGACTGGTGTTGACTGTTTGCATTGGTCAGTATCCCGTCCATCATTTGTTCCTTTTGCCACCCTAAGTGTGAATGGTATGCTCAAAAAACAAGGTTTTAGAATTGACGATTACCTTCAGCTTTGCAGAAAAGAGGAGAATATAGGTGTCTTGAAGGGCTCGTAGCTTTTCTTTCAGCATATCAAAAAATCGCCTCTGCTGCTGGATTGCCCAGGCAACATCATGATACTCAGGTTTTGATAGGAAAGATCTTGCCGGCGTCTGACCTTTAGTAGAACAACATCTCTACCACGAAAGTTGGGGACTCGTTCAGGCATACCAGTGGCCAGAGAGGGCACAGCGAAGGGACCAATGGGCCATTTCCACCACAAACCTGAGCAGCAGGCACCCCTCTGATATACAGGGGTGCAACCAGTCCACTAGTAACCACTCAGCATCCGGGGTCTCCACACTCGCAGGAAACCCCACAACCCAGATTATTTCTGCGCCACCAATTTTCAGCATCTTCGGACCGGGTGTACAGAGCTGTCGCTGAAATAAGGAGTTTCGAAATTTTTCCTCGGACGAGACTCAGTGCTCGTTTCAGTAACACCTTGGGCAATACTATGCAGGTTTTGACGCAGGATTGAGACATGCACGTTGACCTCAGTTTGGTCTCCACCATCTCCTCGAATTCTGGATGGCCTGATGGATAGCAGCACAATTGGGCTGAGCTGGGGGTACTGTATTGACAAGGGCCAGCTACCTGCCCACCCGGCTGCCGTGATGAGCTGGTCGATCAGAGTTTGAGCAGGTGCAGCAGGGGCAGGCTTTTCTTTACCCATATTGAACACAGGCCCCAGAAGTCAGTCAGATGAAGTCAATCAGATGAAGCATGGCCCGCTTGCCTGAGGACAGCACAAGCAGCCACGACTGGGGCCCTTACTGTGTGGAAACCAGGGCATCAACCCCACCAGCCACTGCCCAAGTGACCAACCAGGGCCAACAATACCACCCTTGGAGGGAGGGGGGATTAGAGGGGGGTATGCCGCAGTACGTCGGGGCGCAGCCGTCTGCCCCAGCATTCAACCCTGACCCAAAAGTCCACAGCTTGTTGAGGGGCCCATGCCCAGTGTACATCCGCAGGTCCCCTTGGTCCAGGCCAGCAGAACTGGCAGAACCCCCTCTGGGCCCCAAGTTGTTCTCACCAGCCGCAGCCCATCGGTTCCTTCAAGGCTTAAAGTTACAACCAGGGGATACTGTCATCCACCCCACCAGGGGCAAGCTGCAGCCAGTCACTACAGCAAGAGCATCCCCCCCCCCGGCTTCGCACAGCTACGTGGCACAGTGTGAATCCTGCAGAGGAGGCCACCTGCACCCGGCTGAGCCAGGCCCCCAATAATTGAAGGCAAGTCCAGCAGTGTTCCAGCAGTCGCCTCAAGCGTGGCCTTTGAGTTTTCCCGGACTACAGGGCACCAGCAGGAAATCCAGGCCTCCAACCCATCAGGGGGTGCACACCGCAGCGAGCATGAATGTCCAGGCTACTCATGACCCTAAGTCCCAGCAAGACATGCCTGCTCTCAGTGAGGGGCCGGCTTCTGCTTGCGTGGCCACTCACAGCAGGCAGGTGCCCAACAGTAGAAGGCAAGCACAGTGATGCATCCGCGGCTTCCTTAATTTCAGTGCGGCCGCCACACCCAGCACCAACATTGAGGAAACAATCAGACAGCTGCTGGATTGTCAGCGGATTCCCGAGATGTCCCCCAGCTCCACAGGAGCTCTCAGAGCCATGCCACACCGGGCATAAGGAAAAGGATCTGGTTCAGAGGCACGGATTGCAGCAGATGAGCGAGGAGGTTGGGAGCGACCCTAGCGCGTGGCCACCATTGTTGCTGTCGTGGCAACGCCCCAGACAAACTCGAAAAGGAGTGGTTCTCTTTAGAAAATCCCATATTCTTCTTTGTATAGTGTGGTGGCAATGGTATCAAGGATCTTGGTATTGCGGGTCTGATGTCATCCGATTCGAACCTGACGTAGCTGTACAGTCACTTCTACTGTTCAGGATAACATTACATAACAGTAAATCTGTAAAATGTAACTTGAACATTATCCATTAGAGATACCCCAATCACTATATTTTTCAACCAAACTAATTCCCCAAAAATAAAGAACGAAAACAAAAACTGAGAATCCACTTTAAAGCACGTTAGATCCAAATTCCATTTGAAATGGAGTAGTAGGGCAATAAAGTCAAATGTTACAAATGATACTCCCTTTTCATTAGGTTCCCTTACAAACATGCAGAACAGTGCATTACTCACCAGAGCTTTTGGCAAAGGGCTGTTATTGAGGCAGATAAAACCTGACAGAAACAATCCAGCAAGCAGGAGCAAGACTCCAATGGACAAACTTACTCCAAGTATCACTGCATGTAGAGTAGAGCCTACAAATGAGGAGCAGACGGATATTAAATGCAGGAACAAATAACATTTTCTGACACAGAAGAATAGTCATGTTCATCACAAACCAAATTGCTAAACAGTTTTAAACAGACCTTTAAACAGACCTTCCTTCCTTTCAAACATTATTAAATAATGTTCCTAGGTACAGCCACCAGGGAACTCCACTGTATGCCAATGCTTTAGCTCACAGTCCTCTTCTTGGAAAACCTGTCATTTACCTAGGCCTGCACCATCTTCCTCTTGAGGTGGATTCATGAGGTTGAACACGCAACTATGAAGAATCTACTTTAAAGAAAAAAATGCAATGGCTAAAGACAATACTTTGCCTCCTCAAACAATCTCAAGAATGTCAGTCCACAGATACTAGTCATGCTCTACCATAAATTGATGCACATAGCCGGAGTGGAATGACATGCCAAGGAGTCTCAGTTCACAAACTAAAGGGCTCACAATAACTGTACACATGTGAACCCTAGCCCCATTTCAAACGTCGTCTTGTACCATTTTGACACTATCTTTTTGTTGAAGTGTTCATTTCACTCGGGTAGCGATTAAGGTACAATAATATGGTTTCAGACAATCTATTCACATATATCGGTTGACATTTCACTATTATTTAGTTCGCAAACAATACATCACAGTAATTACATCACAATTACCTTTATATCATAGTAGGTGACATCAGATTTACTTTACTTAGTGTATATATATATACATATTCAATCTTTGGTTCGCTTTGACCCGACCATGTGGGCGCTCCTTGTGGGTGCGTGCACCTACGGCGGAACCACGCCGTTCAAAATTGCCACACTGCTCCTTCGGTTAAAAAGAAGAACGGGCGCACTCCTTCTGCAATTACTCCACAATCCCTTTATTTAAAGCCAAGAATGCTTATCTTATCTTGGCTTTAAATAAAGGGATTGTGGAGTAATTGCTGACCTGAATTACGTGTGTAAACCCAAACCCACTGGAGGGAAAACAATGCGTAAACAAGCATTTACAATGCAATGGCATCGCCTTTGGAAAAGTTAGAGCTATTGGCATTGTAAATGACAAATTTTGTATTTATGTGTTGGTTTTGAAAACAGATAAATAAATGGCATTGTCATTTACATTGCCATTAGCTTAATCTCTCGCAAATGTGAGACCTATTCTACCCTACGGACGAGCTCAGCAGACAGCAATTACTACCACACACACACACCCAGAGCCACACACACCCACACTCAGAGCCACACACACACCCACACCCCCAGAGCTACACACACACCCACACACCCAGAGCCACACACACACCCACACACACACACTCAGAGCCACACACCCACACACCCAGAGCCACACACACACTCAGAGCCACACACCCACACACTCAGAGCCACACACCCACACACTCAGAGCCACACACCCACACACCAGAGCCACACACCCACACACCAGAGCCACACACCCACACACTCAGAGCCACACACCCACACACCCAGAGCCACACACACCCAGAGCCACAGAACAAGACGTTTGATGCAGCGCCGATATCCTGTTTTTAGAAATTTTATCGCTTGTTAAAAGTACAGCTAACATGTTGGCAACGTCATACCGGTACCTGACACCAATCCCGCTCGATCACAAATGACAAATACATTTACATTTATCCTTCATGTACTACATTTGCACCTCTGTATCCACGCTATTCCAGTTTAATCCAAGAAATGAACAATAAAGTAACTATTGTGCACCGTTTGCCTTATTCGTGGCTCTTTCTATGTCCTATTGTAAAACACTTCTCCGTACGTTTGAAATACATGAGCATCGCCAAACAGGGAATGCTGGAGCCGTTCCCTGAATCTCAGTTAGATAAACATATACATCAGTCAATGCTCTTTGATTGGGAAGCAAGGGGTTAGCTGAATTTTGCCACAAAGACAAACATCACTTGATAGACTTTCAGGTAGTGTGGTTTCTGCAGTATACGGTTTAAATCAAAACTTCAACAACACTGGAGAATTCATTTAACCCATTCGCTGATCATGACGAGCTCAGCTCGTCATGCAGTACACTGGTCGTGTGCTCATGACGAGCTGAGCTCGTCATGAAACAATGGTATTCATATGAGCTCAGCACCCAGCGGGAATTGCCTTAGCAGTCAAGGTGGTAAAGAGAAGGCGAGTCTTGGCTGCTGCGTTGCAAAATTTAGCTACACATCATGATAAAGGCCCTTTAAGGGGTGATTGTTTATGCTCGATGCATGGGCAGCATGGCTCCTAAACAGGCCCTACAAAAGGAAGTATGACTATTGTTCATGAATGGCACACTTTCATTTAATAACATACATCACTGGACAGGACAGGGGGGGGCGAAGTGATGTTTCTATTGCAGCGTTTAGCTGAAGCACACAAACACATTTCAAAACATACTCTTTAAAAGGAACAATGAAGGTACATCACAGATGGCAGTGCTTGTTGAAAACACATGGAGGTCTCCGGACATCTTTAAAATCGAAGCATGGGGGTGCTTACCGCCTTGCACAATTTAGCTAACCCCTGAAAAAATGAAACCAGTCCTGCAAGCATAAGGCGGGGTGTTGATCGTATATTTCACAGTTTAGAGAATAAATTAGCATAATGAGACGGACAATTTAAATGGAAGGCTGAACGTGTATTGTGCCATGCAGAGAACACCCTAACACGTGAACATCAGCAAACAGACCCTTTAGGCGAAATACGGAGGCGGTTCCGACTTTGCACAACTTAGTCAAAAATGTGAAAATCTCTTGACACACCCTTTAATGGAACAGCATTGCGATACTTAGCAAGTACCATAACATTAGTCTCTAGTCAGGTCCTTCAAATGGAAGCATGTTTGCTGCACTTGGACTGCACAGATAATGTAAACACAGAACCAGCAGACCTCCCTTTGTGAAGAAGGTTTGAAGTTGCCCACAATTTCAGAGTTTATCAAAACTGCAAGAGCAAAGACAGTCAGGGGAAGCGCAGAAACGAATCTTGGATTACACAGTTCATCAAAACACACATGACCATCAGCACACAGAGCGTTTGTGGACAGTTTAGTTAGTTAACGGACGGTAATGGTATGCCATTAGAGAGGAAGTAAGATGTGCCTCTTTAGCACACGTATGGAGACCACTTGGAAAGCCCTCCCAAACTGTGTTTATCTCACACGAGATTCGCTAACCAGGGTGCACAGCAGTGAAACTAAACCGCATGCAATGCACTAGAACGGTCCTTTAAAAGTAAGCATGTAGTCTGTCATATGTATTTCACAAAGGACCCAAAAAAATGACAAATCACTAGACACGTACTGTAATACAAAGCGCAGCACAGAGGAGAGCCGGATTGCACTCCTTAACCAACAACATAACATTTACTATTCAAAGGGAATTTATAACTGCAATCAATGATGTTAGATTCTAATGTACACATAACTACACAGATTCTTGGGAGGAACCAATGAGGTGGTTTCCTGTCTCCTTTTGTCTTAAACCATGGGGATTTTTAGACATGCTCTTTACGGTACAGTTAATTGGAAACAAGATCGCAGACACGTAAAAATAAAGCACGCCTGCGGTCCGTGCAGTGTATCAAAAACCAGTGCACTTCGGAATACAGAACCTTCACGCAAAACAAGGTTTGGGAGTTGCCAATTTAACCAAAGATTTACACATCCAATAGGCAACGAGCACACCTAAGGGGAAAGGGTGTTCCATCATTGCAGTGTCTGTGTGCGAAACAGTTCTCAGAGGCGACGCTGCAGCCTCTAGTCGGTGGAACGCCGCCGTGTGCAAGGCAGTGTTATTTTTCATTATGTCTCAAGCGCCACATGCCTGCATGGACGGACAGCGGGAGGGGTGGGGGCGGGAAAGGCACGGACAGCGGGAGGGGGGGGGGGGGCGGGAAAGGCACGTACAGCGGGAGGGGGGGCGGGAAAGGCACGGACAGCGGGAGGGGGGTGCAGGAACGGCCACAATCAAAAGCACTCACCTGGCCTTGGACTTCCTCCTGCGGCGTTCGGCCGCGGAATGACCAATAGAAACATGGACGACCAAAAAAATAAACCCAGCCCACCGCCGCACTGACGTGATAAAAGGGGTTGGATGAGAAAAAAATCTCAGGAACGCCCACGAGTCGCCTCGCAGAATGACGGACGCCTCTCTCTTCCAATGGATAGCCTCCATTTATGGAGATAGCCAATGGAACATAGAGGCGGGAATAAGCCACATACTGGTAAACAGTATGTGGCGCAGCTGTTCGCCAGGCGAAACCTAAAAACCACAAGTCCCACAACAACCCCCACCAAACCCGGAACACTAAAATTCCATTGCACTACCTATCCCCAAGCTGTTAAAAGTTAATACTACTCGTACCTGATCCCTAACAATTATTTAGTCTCTTTATATACACGAACTATCCCATTGCCCTAATAACGCCTTACAACCCCTATAACTACCCATCTCTTAACCCTAAAACTCCTTACTTTCCCTATACAATACCCATTCCTGAACCACAAAACTCATTACTACCCCTATACATTATCCACCCCTGAACCCTAAAAAATCATTACTGCAAACGACTACCCACCCTGAGTTCTAAAAAGTCCCTACTACTACTTAACACAACCCTTCCCTGAACCTAAAACCCTTTTACAATTAATCATATTTTTAGGTCTTGTCTATTCTATTCCGCAGGGATAAATAGACGAGAGTAATGTAGTTGAAACAAACTCTCTGACCAAGAGGATTCCAAGCCGGATTCCTCCCAATGCATGTTGGGTACTGAAGCGTGACCCTTCACCAGGCGCGCGCTTGGCCATTTGTCTCTCACACCACCATACATACTTCATCAAAGGCTGCTGCTCCCCCGCCCACCCACAGCAATGCCCATATGCTCGGGTAGTTGGCGACTCTGCTTTCATGTTTAGCGAGCGTCATGTCAATAGTCAGTTAGCACGCTTCAAGCCCAGGCGCGCGCTTGGCCTCCCTCACACCCCATCCCCCACCCCCTTCCCCCCATCCAACTTGTTTTCATTTCACGGCCGATTTTAGTTTCGCATCCGCTAATGCTACCGCTAATGCTTGTTGTTGAGGTTACTGAGCATTTATTTAACAAGAGAGCGGTGGCACTTTGCAGAAGGATTTCTATACCTTCAACATGAAGTACTGTGACTTCTCACCGGAGTTGTTACACTTTAATTATGGCAGAACTAACTCTTGGCTACCATACTTCTACTGTTAGCAGAATGGTCCTGCTCGTCTCAGCAGGCCTGCTACGCTTTTAATGGGACAGCGCTAGCATTTCTCAGGACGGCTATTCTTTCAATGACACAGTATAGCACTTTCAGTAGGTCTCACAGGAGCTTGCCAAGGTCAGACCTAATATTGGCATGGTCACTGCTTGTTTCCCTTACAGGCACCGGTACTGATCACCAGCTCCTTTGCCCATCAAAAGGCAGAACAAGCACGGACGATCTACGTAACTATCCACGTAAATACTGTATATATGTGTTTGTCTATGCGTTCTCCCCGTGAAAGCACACAACCCCTCCCTGCTTCCGAGAGTGCTGCCCACTCCAGGAGCTGGAACCGCCGAGACATCCTCGTGGGAGCTGGAAGCGCTCTCCCGCCAGCCTCGGCGGACCGTCCCCCTCTGCCCATCTCTTTGATGTGCTTTATTAACAGGAGGCCATGCTAATCATAGCCTTCTCCCAATGACCTGCAGTTTCCACCCTCTCCCCAATCACCCACCCCCCACAGCAATGCCCATATGCTCGGCTAGTCGGCGACTCTGCTTTCATGTTTAGTGAGCGTCATGTCCATTAGTCAGTTAGTCCGTTTCAAGCCCAGGCGCACGCTTGGCCTCACTCACACAGCTCCTCTTCTCCCACTTGGCACACCGCTTAATTGTGGTAAATTTGAACACGCCTCCGGCTGTAAGCGCACTATTACACACACACTGTACTTTGCCTACTATAAAACATTCTAGTCCCGAGATGTAAGTTCACTAGAATACTCGATTGCCATATAACAGTGTTTAATTAAGTTATAGTGCTTACCGGCTCTTTCATGTTATCACTGTTGAGCCAAATGTCACTTACATTTTTTAAGGAACAACAGCTACAAATCACGATAATTATTTTTTTTTACATACTTTTATTCTTCGAAAATGTAATGCATTTTATTGTGCAGCTACAAACTTTCCAGAGTGTCTCGGTGCTGAATTTTCATTAGTCCCAGGGTGTAATTGCACCGGGATACACGTAGGGGGATTACATGGGCTTTCACACCCGTTTACGCTTTATTACTCATAACAGATGTCATTTTGTGTCTGCAGTTAATATGCATCACCAACCACTTTCCCCAACAGTAATGTATTTATCTTATTTTTTCAATACTGCGGTGACCTCTCACCCGCCTCCGGGCGAACTGCACCATCATAATGCACAGTATCTATTGGTTATATTAGAAGTGCTTCAGTTTGTAAACTCGATAAGGTAGTACTGCTCTTTCACTTCCTCAGCCGGTATATACTTTATTAAATGCCGTACACTAGAGCAACACTTGTTTTAAAATTAAATAATATAATCCTAGATGGTTCTTCTGGTCGTCAAAAGTGGGAAACAGCAGACAGATGCCATGATTTGTTTCATTGTGGGAAACCATCCGTTTGACAGTCCGGCAGGAAGGCCTTTGATCACTATCTGTGTCACCATCTTCTGTTAATCTGTGAGCAGGAGCACCAACCTAAACATTGATTGCTTTTCACCACATGCTGACATACTTAATACTTCCCTCAATAGATGCCAGGACGGCGGATCGGCGACCGTCCTGAAATTGTAAACAATAATTCCGTAGAATGGACTGTCAGGCGAATTAGCAAGGCCTTTTTTCCGGCTATTCCATCTTTTTCATTTTGCTCATGTGCTGACAAGGGGGGAAATCACTAATTATGCGATATTACCTTTCTCCGTCATCCAGCTCTATCAGTTGTGTGTCCGCTAGTTTATTGATTTGCAGTCTTTGATTTATATTATTTTGCTTCCCGTTCTCTACATAAGTTTCTGAACGTACTTACTGCCCTGCTTGCGTGCTATTTGACTGACCAAAGCGTGTAAAACTAGTTTTCCAATGTTTTCCATTTTATGTATCCGTTCTGTTAAAGCTCTTCCATCTCACTGTGAATTAAGTACCCATCTGTTGGTCTATGTTGTTTGTCAGACTCTGCTTTCCCCTACGCACTTACTCCTGTTCTAATGTTTGTAGGATACAATTTTAGCCAACAAGTAGTATTCGTAATTAAATCAACGTCACAGTAAGTTCTGTCACAATTACCTCCAGTGTGTGACTCCAACAGCATCACTCATAACTGATATAAACTTCATGCTACGGATATTTCCTTTCAACTCAGTCATGCATTCTTTGCCAATCAAACTTCTCTAAATACGTTACCATGTTTAGATCTTTAAAAAATAGGATACCGTCAGAAATGTATTGGTTCTGATTTTGAGCTCACATAACTAAAAGGAATTCATTTATTTGTCCTTCTACCATGCACTCACACACTGCCCACTCACACACACACACACACACACAAAACCCCCCACACATAAAACCACACATACACGCAAACCCCCCCACACACACAACCCCACACACACAACCCCCACTCACACACTGCCCCCTTACACACTGCCCCCTCACACACACACACAATCTCCCACACACAAAGACAACCATACACATACAAAACCCCCCATTCACGCAAACGCCCCCACACACACAACCACACACACACACACACACACACACACATACCCACACACCCACACACACAAACCCACTCACACACTGCCCACTCACACACCCACACACTCACACACCCACACACTCACAACCCCCCCACACACAAAACCACACACACAAACCCGCACACATAAGCAAAACCACACACACAAAACCCCACAAACAAACCCCCCCACACACAACCCCACACACACACACACCCTCACACACACATAACCCAACACACACACACACACACACAACCAAACACACACACACAACCCAACACACATATATACCCAACCACACGCACACTGCCCACTCACACACTGCCCCCCACCCCCCACACACCCACACACACACACCCTCACACACACACACACACAGCCCCACACACACACAGCCCCACATACACACAGCCCCACATACACACAGCCCCACACACCCACCCAAACACACAACCACACAACCAATAGCAAAACGTAGCAGAGTATAACAAAACATAGCACAGCATAACAAAACATAGTATAGCATAACAAAACACAAACGTAGCATAACAAAACACAAACAACATAGCATACATAACAAAACACAACAAAACATAGCATAGCACAACATAGCATAGCACAACAAAACATAGCATAACAAAACAGCATAACAAAGCATAGCATAACAAAACACATCATAGCATCACGAAACATAGCATAGCATAACAAAACATAGCATAGCATAACAAAACACAGCATAACAAAACAAAGCTTAGCATAACATAACAAAACAGCATAACAAAGCATAGCAGAACAAAACATAGCACAACAAAACATAGCACAACAAAACATAGCACAACAAAACATAGCACAACAACACACAGCATTGCAAAACAAAGCATAGCATAATAAAACACAACAAAACATAGCATAACAAAACATAGCATAGCATAAAAAAGCATAGCACAGCAAAACACAACAAAGCAAAGCATAGCACACAAAGCATAGCATAACAAAATACAACAAAACATCGCATAGCATAACAAAACAAAGCATAGGATAGCAAAACTAAACATAGCATAGCAAAACTAAACATAGCATAGCATAACAAAACATAGCATAACAAAACACAACAACACATAGCATAACAAAACATAGCAAAACACATCAAAACATAGCATAGCTTAACAAAACACGAACAAAACATAGTATAGCAAAACACAACATATCATAGCATAGTAAAACATAGCAAACAAAACAAAACATACGATAGCAAAACAAAACATAGCATAGCATACAGCATCACTCAGCACCACCACAGCATCACTCAGGGGCACCACAGCATCACTATGCGCTACCACAGCATCACTGAACGCCACAGCATCACTCGTTCGCCACCACAACATCACTCGGCGCAACCACAACATCACTCTGCGCCACCACAACATCACTCTGCGCCACCACAACATCACTCAGCGCCACCACAACATCACTCAGCGCCACCACAACATCACTCAGCGCCACCACAGCATCAATCTGTACAACCAATCAACAACAACTGGTTCAAATATGTTCTCTCAATGTTTCAAGCTTTATTACAAATGTCACAAAAAGATGTTAATATTTCACTTCTGTTCTTGGATTTTCGTCACAATAAAATACACTGAACATAATCTTAACAAATGTTATTTACAAAAGTTTAAGCTATTGCCATTATAAATTACAATAACTTTTATTTAAGTATTAATTATTAAAAAAATTAAAAAACATTGTTATGTGTAATATCAATACATGTAAGTCAAGTAAATACAACAGATATTGCATTACAAATGCTATAGGTATCACATTTGCAAAAGTTATAACTATTGGCAGAGTAAATGACAAAGCTATTAATTTCGCTATTTTCAAAACCAACACAAAATAAAAAATGTGTCATTTACAATACCAATAGCTCAAACTTTCCAATTGCGAGACCTATTGCATTGCAAATGCTTGTCTTTCTTGTAGTTTCTCGATATCGGAGTGCTTTACCTGATCACCTGTTCTATTTCAAAATATAAAAATGTTTTAAGGCACGGGTAGATTTAGGGATTTGCCCAGAATCACAGGATGTTGAGCGG